>NW_028279546.1:0-28528 GCF_059751315.1 Micrasema longulum | reverse complement strand
TATTACTTTGTGGATGGTAAGGCGTCGTGTTGGAGTGTGCTATGCCTGATCTGGAACAAAACAAGTTAAAGTCCGTAGACATGAATTGCCTACCCTGATCAGTTATAATTTTCTCCGGTACGCCGTATCTCGCAATCCAGTTGTCCCAGATGGCTCTGATGATTGTGTGGGTCTGGATATCTGCGATAGGGATTACTTCCGCCCATCGAGTGTATCGGTCGATACATGTGAGGCAGTACCTCAGTCCCTCTGATGGTGGAAAAGGTCCGATGAGGTCGACATGGACCACGCAGAATTTCTGTCTCGGCATGTCGATCTTGATGATCGGTGTCCTCGTGTGTTTGTTGACTTTGCTCTTCTGACAGGGTATGCAGGCCTTCGTCCAAGCTGCGCAGTCTGCTTTCATATTTTTCCAGACGCCTCTTTGACTGATGGTCTTGGTCGTGGCGTCGGCTCCTGCATGGTTGAGGTTATGCACTTGGTTGAAGAAAGATCTCTGTAGCGTTTTTGGGATGTACGGTCGCATGTTGCCTTTGTTGAGATCGAAGACGATTTCTTGTCCCTGCATGTTGGTTTTGATCAGGTTCAGAGCAGTGTTCTTGTCGTCCAAGAGTGCGAGTAGTTCGTTGTCCTGCCTTTGTTCTTTATGGATCTTTTCGAACGATATGTTTGCCTCTTGTTCGATCATGTCGATTCTTGATAAGGTATCGGCGACGACGTTGTCTTCTCCTTTTATGTATTTGATGTCCGTGCTGAACTGTGAGATGTAGTCTAGATATCTGAGTTGTCTGGGGCTTTCTTTGTCGTGACTTTTCCTTCTAAACACGAATTGTAGTGGTTTATGGTCCGTGTATATACAGAATTCTCTGCCCTCCAGATAATGTTGAAAGTACCTTACAGTCTCAAAAATGGCTAGTAGTTCCCTGTCGTACGTACTATATGAACACTGAGCCTTGTTCAACTTTTTTGAGAAGAAACTTATCGGTTTGTAGTTGATGCCGTCTGTGGTTTGTTGTAGCACGCCTCCGATTGCGTAATCTGAGGCGTCTGTCCACACTGACATCTTGCTGCTTTCCTCTGGGTAGCTAAGCTTAGTGGCGTTGATCAGCGAGTTCTTGACCTCTTCGAAATCGTGTGTAGTGACTTCGTTCCACTCTACTTTTCTGTTGTCATTCTTTTTTGCTCCCTTGAGGTAATCGTGTAGTCGTATCAATTTGTGTGCTGCTCGTGGTATGAATCTTCGGTAGAAGTTTCCCATGGCCAAGAATCTTCTCAACTGCTTAATGGTTTCTGGCTTGTTGAGGTTCGTGATGGCTTCCACTTTTGTTGGCGAGGGTCCGATGCCTTCAGCCGAAATTTCATAACCAAGAAATAACAGTGTTTTCTTGGCAAACTCGCATTTAGATGGGTTTACCACCATTCCATGATCTTGAAGTCGCTGGAACAAAGCTTTTAAGTGTTCCACATGTGTTTCTTCGTCTGGTGCAGCGATCAATATATCGTCGATATATGCGTGTACTCCTTCTAGACCTCTTGTGACTTCGTTGATGTGACGTTGGAATGTTTGTGCAGCGCATGATAGTCCGAATGGCATTCTTACAAATTCAAATAACCCGAATGGTGTGGTTATAGCTGTCTTTTTAATGTCAGTTTCATTAATTGGAATTTGGTGATATGCTCGTTGTAAGTCAATTTTGGAAAAAATTTTACAGTTAAATAAGTCATTGCATATATCGTGGATATGTGGCAAGGAATAACGATCAGGTACCGTCTGTGCGTTTAAGCTACGGTAATCGCCACAAGGGCGATAAGTACCATCGCTCTTCTTCACCATATGCAATGGAGAGGCCCACTCACTCTTGGAGGGTCTACAAATACCTTGAGCCACCATGTGATCGAACTCTTGCTTCGCCTGCCTCAGTAGTTCTGGGGACAGCCGACGAGTCTTACACATAACGGGTTTGCCACGGGTATCTATATGGTGGATTGTGTTGTGTTTATCCAGCCCTGCGTATGGTTTATTGATATCTACTAGTTGTGGATACTTCAATATGAGTGAGTGGTAAATGTTGGTTTTGTCTGTTAATGATATGGAACATGTTATGTTGTTGTTTGTGGAGATGTCAAATGCTCTGACTATCTTGCCGTTTGTATTGTCTACTAACCGTTTGTTCCTAACATCTACTAACAGGTGGAAGTTGTGGAGAAAATCTGCTCCTATAATAGGGCGTGTCGTATCCGCTATTATAAACTTCCATGTAAACATTTGTTTACATCCCAGATTCAGTGTTACCGTGGTAACTCCGAAATTCTGGATCGTAGTCCCGTTCGCTGCATAGAGAATTAGCTTAGACTTTTCTCCATGGCGTTTGTGTAAAGATCTAGGAATTAATGATATTTCCGATCCGGAGTCAACGAGGTATGACACACCGGTATCACGATCTTTAACAAAGAGACGTGTTGTGTTGGTTGAATCAGCCGCCTCCGCTATGATTCGACCATCTAGTTTTTTGAAGCTAGATGCGGTTTAAATTCACATGGTGTGACGCATTTCTTAGCTTGATCGCCAAATTTTGTGTGGAAGTAACAAAGAATAGTTTTCTTGTTATTTCCGTTGGCCCTATAGCTTGTTTTGTTGAAATTGTTGTTGTATTTGTTGTTATTGAAATTGTTACTGCTGTTACTTGTTGTGTGTTTGAATCTATTGTTATTGTTGTTGTGACTATGCTGTTTGTTGATTGTGTGAAATAAACTCTCTACCTTATGGGTTAGAGCTTGTACGGACTGTTCTAAACTACAAATGTTATTTTTATTGTTGGTACCTACTACCGCTACATTATCCTGTGTGTACACCTGTATTAGGCGATCTGCTATCGTCGCTTGCCTATCCCAGTCATCTTCGCTTATGGCTAAATGCGCTTGGATCGTCTTGGGCAGTTGTTGTATCCACAAGTATTGCAACGTCGTTTCGTCTATTTGTAAACCTATTGCTAGCGTCCGCATCTCTCTAAGTAGGCTGGATGGGTTTCGATCCCCAAGCTGTAAGGAAGAAAACAGTTTTTCTCTCCTTCTGTCCTGTGGACAGCCCATGCGTTGGATTATAGCTTCCTTCAGCCTCGTATATTTTGCTCGGTTCGGTTCCATGAGTAAAATATCTGAAACTTGTTCTATGTGCGTTTGTTCAAGTTTTGACACTAAGTGACTATAACGTGCGTCTTCTGAAACTATGTTTGCCAACTCGAATTGTGCTTCTATCTGTTTAAACCAAAGTTCGATGTTGTTCACCCATAGCTGTGGTAGTTTAACGCTAATCCTATCCGTGTGGAACATGTTGTTTGCTGTGTTGATATTTGTCAAGTCAGTGTTGTCCTTGTTAGCCATTGTTTACAGTTTAAAAATATTCGTTTTTTAAAAAAAAATTCAGAAAAATGTATGTAATAATGATTACAGTATAAGTTAAAATATTGAAATAAAAGTATTCAATAATGAGTGTAGTTGTATTAAAAAGTTAAGTTTAAATTATTAGATTTAAATTTAAATTTAAATTTAAATTTCAAACAAAAATATTTATTTTTTAAATGTCAGAGTCACTATTTGTTATGTATGTACTGTGCAAGTTATAGAAAAGAAAATTAAAAACAGAAAATTTAAATAATTATTTTACCATACGGCGGAACACATTTTCCAACTATTAGGTATTTGTATTCTCCAAGCCTGAGTGGTCCCCTCAATATTAATATTCCTTTTGATTGTCCGTTGTACAATATATCAAGTTTAAAAATGTTTATGGTAAAACTTCAAATCTGTAACACATAATAACATGCATAGCCTAGGTTAAAAATATAAACATATATAGTACAGTCACACGATATAATGTATATAGAAAAAAAGTATGGATACTAATGTCCACGTACTAAGTTAAACATTCGTCGGCTTAGCCGCCCGAATATCTGTTTGTTTGATAGTTTCAAGTTGTTTACAAAAATAAAATTTTACAAATTGCAAGTATTGTGAACGACTGCGCCAGCTGAAAAATATTTCCGATAGATTTCGCTGGTAAAAAAAAACTTACTCCCGCAGTGCGTTCACAAGGAGAAAACTTTCGGATGCCTACGTCACGCTTGTCTCGCCATATAATATTTGTCAAAAATAATTATGTACCGGATTTTTGAAAAAAAAAAAAAAAAAAAAAAATATTTAAGAACTATAAATAACAATTATTTTCCGGTACCCTGTAAGTACCTCTACTCAATCTGGCACCCTATGTAAATGTTCGTGTGAATTGTTTGTGTGTTCGACTCAAGAAAAATAAAAAAAATAAAATTTATATGTGTTGTAGGAATGTATTACTCGGCGTGCGATTTTTGGTGAGCGAGTCGCTCGAACGTATTATATTATGTTTGTTTATAATAATTTTAGTTAAATTATGAATCACCTGTTTGAATTAATCCCGGCCGAGTAATATTGTTAAGAAATTAATCACAGTTTAATCAATTCACTAGTTACATTAATTACATTTACATTAGTTACATTTACATTGAAGATTGTTACCGACAGAAAAATTCACTCGATTCGCTCGGTCTTTGAAAAATCTAATTCTATTATATATTATAATTATTATAATATAATTCTATTATACTAAATTAATTAACCTTACCATAAGTTAACCTTGAAATAGATTAACCTTGATTAATTACAAATAAATTAAAAGTGCAATCAAATTAAAAATGAAATTTAAAATTTTTCATGTACCGACCGAAAAAAAGTAATTGTTGTACAATTTTGTCAAGCGAAGATATTTCTGTCTGGAATTTTGCGCAATTTTTATGGAATTTGAATGGGGTCACCGTGATTGATTGTTTAATGTTGTGTTTTCGTGTTCAAACGTCGGGGTATACCACTTTAGTTGGTTGTTACCACCTTTATGTAGGCACCTAGTTGGTGGCCTAATTTTGTGATGTACAAAGTTATGTGGGTGCACAGAATGAGAGCAAGTAAAACAGGGTACTTACGTTTTACACAAAGATTTATTCACGAAACTAAACTACTGAAGCTAACACATTGAAAGAAGGATTCTAATAACTATATTAGGCAAAATAAAATGAAGTTGGTAAATCTAAATTGGCGGTAATTTTGTGCCTCGAAGACGCGTGCGGTGAGGTCGGAATCCGGTAGTTTTCTCTCAGCCGGTTTGGCCCGTTCGTACGCTCTACGTCGGCGTTCGGCAATGTTCGGCTCGTGCCGTCGTTGTCGGCCCGCCACATAGTATTAAAAAAGTGCATTTGCTTTTTCAATTTATTTTTAATATGATCAATTTGATGAGTCCATCTTAAATTCCCATCTATATAAATGCCTAAATATTTAATTGAATCTACTCTGTCCAACGATTCAAAAATACATTTAATATTTGGAATTTATTATTTTGTCGTCCATTCGTTCTGCATGACCAAACCATCTCAGAGACCTTTTCTTCCCATTCAAAGTTACGGGAAACTGGGTGTAAAAATGTATTTTTACATGCGGTAAAAATTAGACCATTTAATTTTATGGCGAAGTTTCTCAAAAATACTTTTAAAATTTATTAAAATGAATCACTTGAGAACCGTCACAGGTTCAGGTAAACAATAACCAATCAGAGAGGAAGTTCAGCGCTATGGGAAATTGAATATAAAAATGTTTTCTTAAACTGTTCTGTTCTAATCATCACTATTATTTTTTATTTTATTTCATTTAGAAAATATACAGTCATACGAAATAAGTATTAAAAACAACAATTTTTTAACATAAAAAGACCTATTAAGTTTTCATAAATTAAAAAGATATAAACATTAAATGTGACAAAAAAATAAATAAGAATTTTAAGTGAGAAAAGAATAATTGTTGACATTTGCGTTTTCCATGGAGGTAATAAATTAAAATAAATAAAAATACCGAATGTACACTCCGAGCCATCCACGCACACACATGAACGCACATATAAAACATACACAAACATATACATTACATGCGGCACATATACATAGCATAAACCACTCAAGATGCACATTCAGCAACTATCCCAAATAATCGACCAAATGAAGAAATTTTCTGTACAAATGCAGCGTGCAATTAAAAATGTCTACATCAATACTGAGTCCGTTATAATTTCTACAGGAAAGTCTAATGAATGAATTCGAGGTATAATTGTTTTTACAAGTTGGTACATAAAAAAGGGAATTTAATCTAGTATAGCGAAGAGGACAACGGAAACCAATATTTTGTTAAAGATACGGCGAATCAACTATATTATTGAGAATTTTGAAAAGAAAAATTAAATCACATGTAAGGGGCCTTTTTTGTAGTGATTCTATATTCAAATTGATCAAAGATGCAGCATCATCTGCATGGCATGTGATGTTAATGACCTTTTCTCCCTTAGTTGATTCATTGCTTTTTTTTTATTCTTAAAAGCATTTTTTTATATATATTTATTCTGCTAGTGTAAGAAAAAGGTTTTTGGCGAATATATTGTTGTGCTATTTAGTTATAAAGGTGCTAAACTTGCTTTGTTTCTTTGTTGTTCTTAATATGTGTTATTTTCTAAATGTTAATATTATTTATGTCCCGAATTGAGTTGTTGTAACTCCTGGGAATGTAATTCAACGTATTATACTTGTAAAATACTTTGTGTTTTATGATTCATAAATGAAAAAAAACAGGGTAAAAATTAGAGCAAATTTCATTGTACGGCATAATTTCTCCAAAATGCTTGAAAAAATTCAGAAAAAGATTTACATATTTTTTTTTTTGCACCACAACAGGCTAGGAGGCCTAATTACAGTGGTGAATTACATCACAGAGCACCCAGGCTTGAGAAAAATCACATTTTTAATTTTTGTGTTCTCACCGGGAATCGAACCCGGAACCTTCCGTGCGTGAGTCAAGCGTCTTGACCACTACACCACGGAGGCCGCCACACGAACGAACTACTTTGCAACGGCACAGGTTCAGGTGAACAATAGCGTTGTTTTTTTTTGTACCACAACAGGCCAGGAGGCCCAATTACAGTGGTGGATTAAATCGCAGAACAGCCAGCCTTGTGAAAAATCACAATTAAATTTTTATGTTCTCAATGGGAATCGAACCCCGAACCTTCCGTGTGTAAGTCAAGCGTCTTGACCCATACACCACGGAGGCCACCATATTATGTGTTGTGATAGATTTCTAGTGTTCGGGTAGCCATGTCTATCAACGTTTTGTGTTTTGTCAACTACGGGGTTCTACTTAAATGTCAATACAACTCACCGACTCGAACTCGTGACGTCACGGGCGGAGTTATTTCAAAATTACAAAACTTTAGATAATCATAGCGACTAGTTATACAGTCTATAAACTGTATAACTAGTCGCTACGTATATATATTTTTTTAATAACTAAACATTCTTAGTATAAATAAAACTCACCCATACTAAAAATGACATAATTATAGGTTTGAGGAAGGATTACATTGATCTTGCGTGTTGTGAAGGGGTGTGTCGAGGAGTCATCCGGCGCGTATCGCTTCTATGGATATTGTATGGGCAGAATTAGTCTGTTGTGTCCTGTTGCCTCGACACAACACAAATGTTTTTCTACTCTTCTATCACTTGAAAACAAATTCTTCCTATTTAACTTTGTTACAACAGAGAGAAAACCCATTTTTTAGAAGGGAATATGTAAGTCTAGGCATTTACAGGGCTTATGACCTGTCATAGGCTGGTTTAAGTGGCCACTTTATACACTGTGTAACATTCACCATTATGCGTATGTTTGAACATCTACATTTCCTCAACTCTTCCATCTGTTGATTTTTGTTAAGTAAAAGAGCTGAAACCTTTATCATGTGGGTAAAATTCATCCAGCTGAACCAACAAATTATGTTGCAACAAATTAAAATACGAATAACCTCCCTAGGGAGGAAATCCAACCAGTCTGCAAGCATTTGGATATACTCATAAGATTGTTGAAAAAATTCTTCTACTCGTTAAAAACATTCTTAATTTACATAAGTTATGAAGTCAGTAACATCACTTCCCCTTTCAAATATCATTACGTTTGACTCACTATCGTTTTTTTTTTGTTCAATATTTTTTATTTATGTATTTATTTACACTCTTTATCAAAATACAATTCCATGTTCACTTTGCCCAGCTAACAAGGGAACGCACCCCATTCCAAGCTAGGCAATTACATTTTAATATATTATAATAGTTAACAAATTAATATCGAGCACAGACAAACAAAATATAAACTTATTCGTATACACATTTTGATACATATACATACAGACATACACATATATACACATAAATATATATATATGTATAAATATATATATATATATATATATATATATATATATATATATATGTATACACATATATACACATGTACATACACACACACGTACATACACCCATGCGCATACACATACATACATTCATAAAGACATAGACAATTTATTTATGCGAAACTTCATGGTTGTCGTCTATAAATATATATTTTTAAAATTATTCCTTATTTTTTATATTTTATTTTCGACATCCAGTAAAAATCTCCAATCCGTGGCATGCATTAACTTTTCTGACTTCCTACAACCAATGTCACGAAAGAGCGAGGTCAACACCTTCCGCAACTTGACAACACTCCCGTCTTTCCACGATTCTGGCAAAAGGTTATGGACCTTTTTGCCTACGTAATAGTATTGTCTCGATGCCAAAACAGTGTTGACATTCACTTAGTATCAGATCCCTATTAGAGTATCTTGTATTATGGTTGTGGTTGACGCTTGAGTAAATGTCTCTATTGATGTGTGTAACCACTACGGTTCTCAATATATACTGTTGAATAATATTCAGTACTCTGAATTCTTTGAAGAGCAAGTCACTTGGATAACGAAATGTTTTTTTTTTAATTACTCGGATTAAAGATTTCTGTGCAATTACTACAGGTTCAACCAATTGGCTCTCCAGGAATACATCATACATTCTAGAGACTATTTGTCGCAAATCCTCCTTACTGCTTGCACAAAGAACTGCATCGTCAGCGTACAACAAACGGCTTACCGCAAAATTATCAATTTTTGCTCCAATACCCATACATTCTATTTCTTTTATCAAGTTGTCCATGTATAGCTTTCTGGCTCTCCTGGAAATACTGCTATTTGATTATGACTTAATTCTATCTGATTTGCGATGTGTAAAAAATATGTGTCCTTTGTATTCTTGAAACATCTGTTAATAATAAATATTCTGTTCTTTTCAGAAAATTACTTTTGGTATGGGAGGAGAGATATACGAACTGTGGAGGAAACCGGAAGTAGACCTTTACTTGAAGATCTACCTGTTCAATATAACCAACTCCAAAGAGTTCATGAACGGAGACGAACCCATGAAGTTGCAGCAGGTCGGACCTTACGTCTACAGGTGAGGACAGAAAAAATAAATAAATTGAAAACATATGGCATCCCCAGAAGTACCCCTGTGGTACGCCTAAACGGGCCATTTCGCTGTAGAGCAAAAACAAACTAAAAAAAAAGTAATGCTCGGAACTTAATGTATCAGATATAAATTGTTTCCATTTTTTTCAAATCAGCGTCAAAATTAAAACAAAATGATAAAGTCTAAGTGTTTCAAGACCAAAAATATTGGATTTTACCACCCAGAGAGTTATTAAGATGAAGAAATAGGGTGTCAGTGTACCAGGCCATGCCATGCCATCTAGAAAAAAGACGGCAAAAAGAGATATGTTTGGTTTACCATATTTAGCCATCTTACAAACGATATGATATACCATCTTTAGAAATACAGTCTGTCAGTTCCAGGATGCAGAACTAAGTTCGCACAGAGGCACTCCTTACATGTTGGTCCAAGATCCTTCAATCTTCTACCTAAGGAATTACAAAACACTTGATCGCTGATACAGTTTAAAGAAGGTTTCAGATCTTGGATCAGCATGGAAAAAACATACATATAAATACCTTTAAAAATTTTTTTTTTCTTCAAACGCATACTGCAAATAAATCCTGTTTTTATAATATTAGCATATGTTAATCTTGTTTTTCTTTTCATGGTCATGTTATACCATATTTATTTGCTATAAACTAATAAATCATTAAGAAAGGAATGGCCCCGCCCAGACGCTGAAGTCTTAATGGGCATTTTTTCCAAATTATGTAATAGCTTAATTTTAAGATGTATTTTTAAAGTGTATTTTGTAAATAAAATTCTACATAAATATATTTATGGAAAAAAAAACAAATAAAAAAATAAATAAAAGAGTAATGGTTGGGAAAACGAGGTATGCTTGACATATCATATTTAGCCGTCCAGAACAAGGACAGCAAAACAAGACATGTTGACATCCCATATTTAGCCATTTTACAAACGACAAGACATACCATCTTTAGAAATAGCGTTATGGTTTACAAAACGAGGTATGTTTGACATTTCATATTTTGCCATCTAAAACAAAGACAGCAAAAGTAGATGTGTTTGACGTATAGTAAATTGTCAAACAATACTCCATTTCTAATATAGCCTGCCCGCCTAACAAGATTTATAAAAAAAAAAATGAAACCTAAAAATTATATAAGATTTATATTGAAAAAAATAACCTAAAAATTATACAGCATATTCAGTAGAAAGTTTAAATAATAAAACATTCTACAGTAATGCAACAAGAAAATCATAAGTACTGTTTCATACAACAAAAACTGTAAATATTATGAAATGCATGAATAAATAAATATAATTACCATTCACCATCTTTGAAAAAGTTCAAAAGGTTTGTTCTATAGGAACAATATTCTACACTAAATATATCAGATACGTGAGAATAACTATTACCGAGTTCATGGAGTCTATTTAATACGGCATTACAAGTATACACTGTCCGTGAATTGTTGCTACAAAACGGTGGCACCTCTCTAGTTCTCATTCTCCTAGACACCCTGAAGTTGATGAGAGATAATAGTTCATTGCAATCCCACATTGAATTTACAATTTTGAATAAATTTAAAAGGTCTATAATTTATCTTCTATCGTTAAGTTTAAACAAATTGAATGTTTTTAGTAAAAAATCGTAATTTAAAAATTCATGACTGATTCTAAGCTTAAAATTTATATCCCGTAAGAATTTTTTTTTGGACTCTTTCAAGAGAATTTTGGTGACAGTTGTAGTAAGGAGTAAGGAGTAAGGAGTCCATATTGTAGAGTTATACTCTAACTGGCTTCTCACTAATGAAGTATACATCAACTTCAAAGTGCCTATGTTTTTTAATTCCTTAGTCACACGTAACATGAAGCCTAACATTTTTAGAGATTTTCTAGTAATATTATTTATGTGCCTAATAAAGAGAAGAGTTGAAACACAACATAATGGAATGTGGAAGAATGCATATTATTATAGAATACTAAAAATAAAAATATTATAAAAACGTAAATTTTTATAAACATTTGGTCATCACGCTTATTGGTATTTTAATCTATGCAATGTCTCGCAGCAGTCTCCTGCAATTGTCTCTTCCCTTCCAAAATCCAAACTTGTACACTTCTCCTGAAAATGGCTGCCCATTTTGGGGCCACGAACGAGATTTTTATGAGCGAAGGTCGTACGTGTTTTTGGTATTAAATGATATAAAACCGTGATTAGCAACCGCTGCTTATACTTGTATACAACACAATAATTTGTTTAGTCTCCCGCCAGTCTGACGATGTCGATCACGACGAAATCTGGTCACTGGTGAAAATTATATGTTAAACTAGCGGACCCGACAGACGTTGTCCTGCCCAAACGTTGGCTTGCCTGCCATAAGCTTGGAAAAAACATTTAATTGATAAATCTATACACAGCTACTTGCTTATGATTGAATTCCAAAACTAAAAATTATTAATATTCAAATATTGAATTTCAAAAGGCACCTAGGTACTTTTTAATGGTTAAGTTCCAAAATAATGGTTTTTGCAAATGTCAAACTCTGCTCTTTTAACAACAGGGGCGCACTTAATTTAGGATTGCGATTTTCAAAAACGTATTAATTTCTGCACCTGGTGGTGCACAGGGCACTGAATTAGTACACCAATCGTAAAGTATGTTGATAAAAAAATTGTGACATGAAGGTAAGATGATCAATCTTATGCTTCAGGTACCAGTCCAGGGACTATGAAATATGCTGGTGAGAAACACCATTTTAAATAAAAATTTCGTATCAATCATGTCGGGAATCGAACCCGAGACCTCTCGCATGGTGGGCAAACGCGCTGACCATTACACCACGAGGTCGACAAACGTTTTGAATGTCTGTTAATATTATTTTAGTATTACCAAAAATGCAGTAGAAAGATGTAAATGGGTAGAAATGATAAGGAATTTAAGGAAAGAATCTAATTGAGATCCACAAAAATCTATCGCTATTTGTAAATATTCAAATACAAACTTTTTTATTTGCAAAATAATCATCCCATTTTTTAGTATATGCATTCCCGTCGAATGCAACCCTGGTAGATCGATGAATAAAACATTTATGCTCCTAACTTGTAAAAAAACTTATTAAATTGAAGATTTTAAGATCTACAAACATGCGCAGCGCAAAGCTCATTATTATGCAAAAAACACACGTAAATAGATTGAGCCATTTAGGAGGATTTCAGTGACATCACACGTACAGTAGAATTATATATATAAGATTGGAATAAAACTAAATGCAGTGTTCTCAGTATTATTTTATTTTTTTATTTTTATTTTATTTTATTTGGGATTTTTACAGCTATTACATAAACAAAATAAGTAGAAAAATCTTAACAATGCTAAAGCCAATTTAAAAAATCCACTGTAAATATAATGACACATAATATATAAGAAAATAAGTTTAGTAATTGTATTTGTGTGACGTTTGTATTCATGTGTATGTGAATGTGTGTATGCTTGAATGAATGAGGGAGAGGATACATGTGCGTGTGGGAATGAATGGGGGAGAGGATTGATTCATTTATTGCGTGCGTGTGGGAATGAATGAGGGAGATTATTGATTCATTTAATTATTTTATTAGGTAAACAAACAGTATGTACACATATATTGCCAATTTCTTGGTATATTAGTGTAAGAAACGCATGCACACACCAAAAATATTGTTTACACTTAATACGATAATTTAAATTATGTTTAATATAATAAATGTAGAAGATAAGAAATGAAAAAATATGTTTATAATAACAATAATAAAGTTAAATGTCTGCTTCTCTTAAAATTTCTATAATTTTTGACCTAAATTTACATCCATTGTCACAAAAAATATCAGATTATAATTAAGACTGTCATAATTAAGACACAAAGTAAATAAATAAATATTCTTGGGAGTCCCGAGCTGAGAGAACATATGTAATATACATTATGTTCCGTTGTAAAACATCAGAATTATTACTGATCGTTTGTATCATAATTAAAATATTTGATAATACTAAAGAATTTCTTGTATCGAGAATTTTTTCTTGAATTAATTAATCAATAAAAAGATAAAACATCGTTTTATCATGAGATAAACTAATTACTCTGTTACAAAATCATCACTAATAATATAATGTAGGAACTCGTATATTGTAGCAACATTGTATTATTTATTAAAAACATTAACATCACAATGTTTTTAATTGAATTCTTACGTCTTTAGTTCTAAAAAAATTAAACTTATCATAAATAAATTTTTTGGAATAAACCCTTAACAAACTTAGAATTCTGCCCAATTTTTATTTTTTAGTGAAATTTTTATAGTTCGTCAATCTAGCTTCCGCGTGTAAATGTTATACACAGTAAAATAATTATTTCAAACTTGAATTATAACCCTACCTACTGTTTTTTTAGCGGCCAACCCACACTAGATTTTAAGCCGACACCAAATTTCGGCATCTATTCTAGTTTCTTTTTATTATATAAATAAAACACGAGTGATACTTTAATCCACAAATTTGGAATATCCTGTGACCGGTTTCATCGCTTTCGCGGCATTCGAGACTGGTATCTTTATTAAAGAGTTAAATGTATTTATACAAAACATAGGTAAGGATAGATAATTCAAAGTTATATGTAAGTTAATTCAATAAAGTTATTTTTATCTTATGTATATATGTATCTATATATATATATCTAATGTATATATGTATATTTATATGTATTTATGTATGTATATATGTATACATGTATGTGTGTATGTATCAGTATATGAATGTATGTAAGTACAATATATGTAAGTTTATATTGTATTCGTCTGTTCTTTATTTTAATTTGTAAATAATTATTATGTAAAAAAATGTAATTGCCTAGCTTGAAACGGAGGGTATTTACCCTTGTTAGCTGGGCAAAGTGTACAAAAAAATGTATGTAAAATTATAATATGCATAAATAAATAAATTAAAATACTGAATAGAACTGAACTAAAGATGTCCAACGATCTACATAAGTTATCGAATTTTCAGGGAACTTTTGGAGCACGGGAATGTGACATTTAACGACAATGCAACCCTTAGCAGTGTTCCCATACACCCCCTACGCTGGGTACCGGAAATGTCCTACCCCAACACGGAAAATGATACTTTGGTGCTTCCGAATATTGCCATGCTGGTAAGTACTCGCATTTTATAATCTTGTAGTTTTTCCTGAGTTTAGTTTTGCAGGGCCCAAAAACCACTGTTTATAACATGCATATTTTGGTTTTTATGTAAAACTAGCTAAAGATATTGTCTACGGGTTTGCAGCACCAAACCGCGATATTTTGGAGAAACATTTTTTATGAAGTACATTTGAGAATACCCTACGGGACCTGTATTATTTATTTAAAAAGTTCTCCACCCCCGTAGTAGGAGAAGGGAGAGTAATACCGTACAGCGGCCAATTCCGTACAGACGTTTAAAATTGAAAGAAAGCTAATTACATATGTTTGAATCTCTCATACTCGCTCGTTTTCAATTCAATTCAATTCAATTTCATTCAATAAATTTATTTAAAAATATATATATTACTAACTAAAATTTAATGCGTATATATTATAAAAAAACTATATACATATAAAGAGACTCTTTTCAAAATAGTAGGAGAATCCTGCTCCAGAAAACCTCTTCGGATACATGGAACAGATCAACATCCAGAGCGATATTGTTCAGCGTAGCGATAGCCCTTTCAACAGGCAGGATTCTCCTGTATATCAGAATATGAAACAATCTATGTTGACGCTGTCTTAGATAATTATCAGGAACATACAAACCAGTGCTCATCATAATCTCAGAACTGTCGATCATACCGCGCAACAATCGATAAAAATGTGCAACCAAATAAACATTCCATTTAGTCTCTAAACTGTTGTAGCCTAGCATACCCTGGAGAAACTCGGTCGGGTAGAGCCGAGGATAATACCCGCACTCTCTCGTGTAGAGATATCTCAGAAACTTCCTTTGGATTTTTCTATCATAAGAGAGTACTTCATTTCATGTGGCCCCCAAATCATCGAGCCACTCTCGAGTCTACTTCGCACCGAGGAGCTGTAAAGAGTTCTCAGTACGCGGGTATTTTCGAAAACAGTGGCAGTACGCAGAACGAATCCTAACATCTTCAATGCATTACCACTGATTGTCTCTATGTGTTCATGAAATGTCAGGGTGCTTTTTAATTGTGTATTCTTGCATCCTCGCAACACATTACATTATTTAGCGAAACGCTGCGGTGCCATCAGATGTGATGTGATTTCACACTTCTTGTTATAACATTTTAATACCAGAAAATAAACCGCTAGTGCATATTTTTACGAAATGAGGTAGTGACGGTATTGACATTGATTTTGTAAGCATATTTAGCATTGTGGCGAGCAACACCAATAGCCGTGTATGTTTTTAAGCGCGTCGATAGTTATTTGTGATTGAGGTGCAGGGCTGGTATTCCGAACGCATATACAGCGCGCTACAGCGCATATTTACTACGTAAAAACGCTTTATGATCGCATCCGCAATACCAGCCCAGTAGCTCAATCACAAATAACTATAGACGTTTTAATAAGCGACGTGATAACAATTTCTCACCATGGTTGTTTATCGTATTCGTGATCACAATGAAACATCCGTGAACACCTAATATTAAATGACAAAATATTTACGTTTCGCGACGTATAATCCTGCTGCGCAATCACATATTTGAATTTCATCGGTGTAAATATGGGAAATATTCCAAAACTGCTATTTTTATTTATTTATCTCTTATTTATCATGCTATTCGTTGCATTTAGCCAGTGGTTGGGAAGCCAAATGTCAAGAAAAGCAGCCGCCATAGTAATTGTAATTTAATTTTCACTTTTTTGCATTAGATACTCCTTACTATTTTGCAAATGCAATAAATTGTATTATTTTCTACGGTAAATGCCGATTTTTCGCCAGTGAACTGTATTTATTTACGAGGAAAATAAAAAACAAACCGACACGAGCGTTGACTTGAAATTACACACGCGTTGACTTATGACTGCGATAACTTAAACATGTCTATTATTGTTCATTATGATCGCTCAAATTCTTAGCATGTTTTTAAGCACGTCGATAGTTATTTGTGATTTCAATTTCAATTTCAATTTATTTATTTTAAAAACGTTTATGTACATAACAAAAAAATTCAATGCATACATAAAACGAAAAAATGAACACTAAAATTTAAATATACAAAAATGGTAAAAATAAAAAATACCCAGCAATTATAGAGAAAGAATGCAATCCTCTCTGAACTTTTTTTCACTAATGTGAAAGATGTCAATATCCGAAGAGATACGGTTGAGTAAAGACATTGCTCTTCCTACTGGCATTACCATCGGCAGGTTGGTTCTGCAAGCAGGAAGATAAAACAGCTTAAGCGGTCTATGTCTAAGGTAGTCATTAGGAACATAAAGAAAAATACTCTCCGTTATACCTATGTTGATCGTAATACCACGGACCAATCGGAAAAAATACATAAGCAAGTATGCATTTCTTCTTTTCTCCAAACTATTGTAGCCAAGCATTCCCAGTATGAAGTCAGACGGGTACAACCACGGATAATATCCGTACTCCCTTAAGTAAAGATACCTCAGAAATTTCTTCTGAACCATCTCCAGCATAAGAGAGTACTGAGTAGTGATTGAGCTACAGGGGTGCTATCCTGAACCACTCTCGTGGCACGCGAAAACAGTTTTTCTCGTGTGTTTTGTATGTAAATACACGAGGTAATACGGCCACGAGAGCGTTCGGAATACCAGCCCAGAAAAATTCTTTGTCAGGAACCGTGTTTCAACTTGTACGTATAATACGCATAATAATGTACGCATTTTGTAGTATAATTATTTCTGTGTATCTTGGAAAAATTACTTGTTACTTTGGACGCAATAATACTCCACTATATCATCTTCTAATCTGACCTAATCTAACCCTACCTCGATTATCTCTACACCTTATTGAACCCGACAGGTATTATTATATTCACGTAATAAATGAAATGGAAATCTAACGATACAATAAATATGTGATTAGGTCATAAGCTGCAATAGAACGAACTATATATTCAATTCAATTTTCCATTACAAATAAAAAAGTTTGTGAACATATTCCGATTTTAAATAAATAAATATCAAATAATAAAAAAATGTTTATAGTTTATTTTGAACTATAAATATAACCGAACGTTCTACTGACAGTTATATTATGTATTTATAGTCATATTATATTACATACACAAAATTACAATTTATACCAACCTGGTTTGACTGCCTAACTAGGGCCACTCTCCTCGTTTTAAGACAGTCAAAAAAATATCAAAAACAGTAATCAATATATAGAAACAGTTATAAAGATAGAGGACAAATTAAAAAACAAAGTAAAAAATGGAGCAAATCGTAGTAAAAAATGAAGCACAAACATAGTAAAAATGTAGTAAAAAAACGAAGCAAAAACATAGTAAAAACCACGAACGAATAGAAATGTGCCTACTGCCGGCTGTGACACAGTACAAATTACTAGTACATAAACATAATTATTCTTTCCTACAAAACTAGAAATGTGCCTACTGCTGACTGTGACACGGTACAAATTACTAGTACATAAACACATACATTCTATAAAACACACAGTTTTCCCTGAAGATGGCTCCTGCAATGGTAACCGAAACGTCGGATCAAATCCAACATACACGGTATCACCCAAAAAAGATACATAATATTGATAACAGTGACCGTGAAAACCTTCGCACCTATTTATAGTAAAAACCATTGAAAATATATAAACATGAATATAAAAATATTTAGAAACTCAGTAAAATGCGAAATAAAAACATGGTTTTGTACAAATATTGATATTTAATTATGAAACATAGATATTACCGGACGTTCTACTGACAATTTCATATAAATATATTTTTTTTATGGAACATAAATATAACTAAACTTTCTACTCAGTCATTAAAAGATTTATATTTTCTTATGAAACATAAATATTACTGAGCGTTCTACTGACAGTTTCATACAAATATTTTTATTTTCTTTTGGAACATAAGTATTTCTACTGAGTCAAAACAAGATTTATATTTTCTTTTGAACAGTTACGCCCTACTGACAGTTTTGTTAAAATATTTCAATTTTCACATGAAACATAAATATTACCAAACGTTCTACTGACAGTTTATATAAAGATTTTCTTAGGGACACTAATCTTAACAAACATTTTGCTGACAGAGTTTCATACAAATATTGACGCTATTTAAAAGAAAACTAAACTTTTAACATTTTTTAAATAGTGCTTGGTCGGTCATTTATTAACTAGTGAAAATATCAAATTTAATACTGTACAAACTTAGGACTTGAAACAATATATATAACTTATTAATATACACGGCACGTAGTGCCTTTTACTTAAAAAAAATATATTGTGTAGAATGAAGAATTCCAGCCCATCCCGGAATTCAATTTTAAAAATGTATTCGTGTACACGTGAATATTTAAACATTTTGGAGTAGAATAAAATATCTCAAAAACGCACGGAAAAATAAATAAAAAATGTCAAAAATAGTATTCATTTTAAAATCGTAAATAATGACGTCACTCCTTATATCTACGTGTAGTATTTCCGGTTTCCGCTTTAAAGCCCCCGCACCTTGTAAGGAACGTTTTGACCATAGGAAAAAAGAGTATACAGTATAGAAATAGAGAGAATATAGAGTAAAGAAATACTTTGTTGACATTTTAACCAGAGATTATGTCAACTTTCCAGGTTTTTCGAAACGTTCATAAAAACAACCATAACACAGAAATGAGCAGATTACGATCAACTAAATGAAGTTATCAAAGCAATATTCCATAGATTCCTATCAGTTTTGTTATTGGCAGGAGAAATACAACTTACCGCGGTCAGTGAAAGTAAGAACGCCAACCGTTTTATGACGTCACTACTGAAAAGTGACACACTGATTACAGTCATTTGGCGCGGTATTTGATAAATGTAACTTTAAAAAATCATATCTTTGTAAATAACGCACAAAAAAAAATATAATACATAGATATATATATATATATATATATATATATATACATATATATATAAATATATATAAAAATATATATATATATATATATTTTGCTTAGTTAAATGTACGCTAATAGAAAAAAAGTACAGTAGATAAAGAGGGAAAAAAAGCAAAAAAAGTTTATTTCACAATGGTTTCATTCAATGAACACGTTTACATAATATAATTGGCGGCCTCCGTGGTGTAGTGGTCAAGACGCTTGACTCACGCACGGAAGGTTCCGGGTTCGATTCCCGGTGAGAACACAAAAATTAGAATGTGATTTTTCTCAAGCCTGGGTGTTCTGTGATGTAATTTATCACTGTAATTGGGCCTCCTGGCCTGTTGTGGTGCAAAAAAAAAAATAATAATAAAAAACGAAAAATAAATCAAATAATTCTGCATATAAAAATATTGCAAATTAGATTAAAATTTACAGCCAATGCTTCAAATCAATAAACGTGAAAATTTAGTTAAGGATCTAAAAGGGGGTTTATTCAGAAACCGACAAATATATTTTAAATGAAATATATATGTATCAAGGATACAACATTTAAATATAATTTTATTTATTAAAACATCGCTTTTGGTGAATATTTATTTCCTAATCTTAGTGCTGTTTATAATGATAAGTAATTCAGAAATGCTTGGCCGAGGTTACGTAATTAATTCTTCCGTTACCATGTTTGATAAAAGATCTTCCACGGTCAATTGATCTGACCAAATTAAGAATATTAATACATTAATTATAACACAAATCCTACACAATATTATAAATTGCGTACTTTATTAGAAATGCAAACGAGAATTACTGTGATGCAGGAATTAAATTATTAATAAAATCATGTGACTGAACAACTGTGGGTGGCTTTAGCCAGACGACAGAATTTGATCCAGGATACGGCTCTACACAATGTAGGGAGTACCGCTTTACCCACCGTTAAACTACTGGGAGTTTTACTAAATTCTGACCTTTCTCTTGACGCTCAAATTAGTAGAACGATAAGTTCATGCGTCTACCAGCTGAGACAAATTGAATGCATACGCAAAAATTTGCCGGTTGATGCCGCCCGTCAATTATTAATGCGTTTGTAGTGTCTAGAGTCGATTATTGTAATGGTATCTATGCAGGTCTACCAATGAACAAAATGACTCGCCTACAATCTGTATTGAATGCCGCAGCGAGACTTATTTTCGGAATCTCTAAGTTCAGTCATATCACTCTACTACTTCGGGAACTACACTGGCTACGTTTTCCACAGAGGGTCAAATACAAACTCTGTTGGCTTATGTATAAGTCACTGCACAACTCTACTCCGAAATATCTGAGGGAGCTATGTATTCCAGATGAACTAGCTGACAGGCGTCTCGCGCTTAGATCAGCTACGTCTACGGCGAGAGGAAAAGTTATTATACCTCTACGCAAACAGCGCACTAAATTTTGTGAACGCGCATTTGCGGTCGCAGGCCCTATGGCATGGAATGCTCTCCCAGCAGAGGTGCGAGGCTGTGAAAGTGAAGTGATGTTTCGGAAAAAACTTAAAACCCACTTGTTCTCTAAATCATTTGAATAAATCTGTAGCGTGTGACAACAAAATAAATTGTTTTAATTAAATTACAAATTTAAAAGCTTCAAATAAATTAATTTAACAATAGAATCACTATGTAAAGCGCTCTTGAAGTATTTTATTACGAAAATGGCGCTCTATAAGTTATCCATAATAATAATAATAATGTTTCAGAAAAAACTTAAAACCTACATATTTTTTGTATATTTTTTTAATTTATTTTTTACACATTTATTACAGCGATTTACAAGTAACTATTTATACAACAAATTAATTAAGTAGTAAAAGCAAACATATTTATTTTTTATTTTTGTTGTTGGTTCAACTAAACTGCCTAACTAGGGATAGCTTCCCCGTTCAAAGGCAGTAAATTATGTATTTTATAGTTGAATAATATCAGTGTTTGTTCTGCTTGCTCTGTTGCGTCAATCAGTGTTTCCGATGTATTATAAAATTGAGAGAAATTTACAAATTGCTTTTTTTTTTTTTTTTACTTTACATTTGTGTTATGATTATATTTTTTTTCATCCGGTAACATTACGCGGCGACTTCACGAATGTGCACGGTGAAAATGGGGTAAAGTGGGAAAAATTTTGGAAACAGTCTGATGTATTCAATTGTGATTCTGGGCTCCTTCTTTCTTAAGGACTATTCTTAATTCTATGGTCGTCGCACTAAAAGTTTCAAATTAATCACTCTCTAGGAGATAGAGAATTCAGATTACCACTGCAAAAGACCCTATCGCCAGCCAGCACTCTGTCCCCCTACCACGTCAATCCAGCGCCCCTTAGTTAGGCCGAATAAAGTCGAAAGATAGTCCTCGACGGCCTTCCAGGACGGCGTGAGCCCGCAGGTTTAAATAAGAGCCCACTGGGTTTAGGTTCTTCTGGGGCATGTGCAGCACGTGTCCAAGCCAGCTCCACCACCGCATCCCCAAGATGCTCGTTACAGGAGGCTGCTGCGTCCGTTCTCAGACTTCAATGTTAGTTATAAAATCGAACCACCTTATACCCAATATTCTGCTCAAGCTCTTACTCTCAAAACTCAGAAGTTTGTTGTTCTGAGCTTTGGTAAGGTGCCAAGATTCACCCATTCACCCGAAGAACATCGACCGATCTTATGACTTTATATAAAATAATAAAACCAATGTTTGATACCCCTGATCTACTGAAATTGATTTCATTCTATGTACCACCTAGATTAAGCAGAACATCTACAATATTTTATTGTCAAAATTGTCGAACGGTAGCTCAATATAACTCACCTATTGTTAGATTACAGAATACCGGGAATGAATATGCATCACATTTTGATATATTTAGTTTATCTCTGCCTAACTTCAAAAATAAAGTGACCAACATACTTTTATCAAAAAGAGCAAATCATCTTCAGAAGATTGGGTTGGAATAGTTATAATTTGATTGATTAATGTATTTTGTTATTGTATAATTTATTTAAAATATGTATGTATTTCAAGTAATTAATAATGTGTATAGTACGAGTACTTTTTATTTCTAAGCACTCTTTATACCACATATATGTAAATGGCAGAAATGCCGTATATAAATAAATAAATAAATAAATATAGGAGTACTGGCATTATACAATTGTTAATAATCGGCATTTCGTTTTGATACCCTACCCCCCTTCGTTTCTTTTTACATTTTGTTATATTATTTTAATAACATAACTATCTGCTGTAATTTGTGATCTATTATTGTATTGAGAATGAATTGGGTCTTTTTTCTGTAATGTTCTAAATATCTGAATAAACAAATCAATGAAATTAAGATGATCATCATTATTTTCTGGAAAAGTACTTCCGGTTTTCGTAGAATTTTACATGGTAATATAAAGATTCCGTGACGTCAAACAGTGACCACAAACAACAATTAATTTCTGACCTTACACGATAAAACACTTCACATTGTAATGATTCATTATTAATTTATAAACGGCAATCAGCACCTATGATATAATATTGATTACACATATTTATTTTTCAATACAAAGTAATGTTTAATTAGATATGAAAATAATCGAATAAATTTACTGATCGAATTATAAGTAATTGAATGAATCGAACGAATCATTCGTTTCCAGTATTCCATAGATAATAGCAATATGCGTTATTGTGGCCTGTAGTCACTTTAAACATTGGTATCAATTAGGAGTGGTAGTTAGCAGTGGCGAATCATGATTTTATTTACAGGTAAGCTAAAAAAATATAATATAATAAGCAGGTACATAATATAATGTAAGTAATATATCCTATAAATTGATAAATTGATTTCATTAGCACACAGAAGAGATATGTTTGATCAGATCCTGCTTTATAAAATTGTCAATAATAAATTCGATTCCCCGGAACTCATTAATCTACTTGCTTACCGTGTCCCCTCCAGGCCAACTAGACTCTCTGATATTTTCTATATTCGTAAATTTAAAACTAATCATCGGAAACATTCTACAATCCCTCGTATATGTGAAACATTTAACAAAAAATTTAATAGTCTCGATATATTTAACACTCCATACAATATGTACAGAAGAGAATTAATAGGCTTGATTCATGCTCTTCATTCATAATTCGTTTAATCATTAAATCAAATGCAATTTTCCACTCTCACTTTCTTTCAATCATCCTTTACCACTCCTTATCAATTTCCTTCTTTTCCTTTCCACTATCTCCTTGTTTTGTCCATATTTATCTTATTTTAATATATAGTATATTTATTATTTATATAGTTTAAACTTCAAGCCGTCGTCGCTTTATTACAGTATTATTTAGTGAATACATATAATTGGATGGCAGGCCCTACTATGTATACATTTTATATATTTAAAAAAAAAAAAATCATGTAACCTGTACATCTGTTTGTATTCGAAATAAATAAAATAAAAATATTTTTCTGTGGTTCTGTGTGATACAACAACGCTCATCCATGAAATCAACCCAAACGACGTAACTTCGTGATATATTATGTTTGATAGATGTATTATCAATTAATTTAATTCATAACTTAATAAAAAAGAAATGAAAAATAGCACTACGATTTCAGTCGATATTAGGTATTCAATTGAAATGGTAACTGACCGAATTGTTCTAAACATTAGTAGTGCTAAAAACGGCCGCATCGAGCGCCATATGTCCTGCAATATGACGCTTGAATGTAATTATGGTCTTATGTCAAAAGTACCACCTCAAAGAAAAATAGCCCTTAAGAAATAATGTTTAAAATACTGTTTTTCAAATCAAGAATCTTCAAATAATTTGTGTAATCTGCAAGTTTAATCTAGGAGAAAGAACCTGCACTGGGGTTAATACATTAAAAATATAGTATTTTACTTTTTTTAATGAAAAAAAAGGCTGAAATAATTGGCTAGGTTCTTGGCTCACCGCAGGCGCTGGGCGCGCTTTATTAATATTAATATTAGGATAAATATACAAACGGTGGAAATGATTTAAAATAAATGTTAATTATATATTTGATTTTCTGTAAATAAAGTTACAATAAAATATTATTATGGTTAGTAAAATATAATGGTAAGCTGCGCATAATCGCTTCTGTACACGGTTCGCCCCTGGTAGTTAGTTAGTATCTTCGGAATTAATGAGGGGTAAAGTGGCTACAGATTTCCAAAGGATCTGTGCATTGCCTCTTTCCACCAGGATTCCTGATTAAATTCATCCTAAGGGGGCAGAGTAGTACTATTTACGCACTTAAATGACTTGCCTTCATTATAACCTCATAGTTGAAGTAAGATTCTCCCGAGCGATTACGAAGATACACTACCGACACTCTATCTTCAAGTTTTGAGGTAGTTACATTGGTTCGTACCGATGGGTCTAGTATCCCACGGTTCACATATCTACTCATTAAGAGTGACAAATCAGACAAAAATATTGGCATTGGCTCACTCAGAACTATGTATTTTGCTCTTTTCCAGTCAGTGGTAACCTCTGGTATAGTGGGCTGGGGAGGTTGCGCTGCGTCTATCATGAACCACTTAATAAACGTACAAAAATTAATACTAAAAGTGATGCTGCGATGTCCCTCCACTTTCCTATCTGATACGTTGATCCAATTCATGAAGGTACTGGACATTTGACATTTTAAAAAAAAGTCATTTTCACATTTCTGGTCATGCGGCTACAAGAGTAGATCCCAGCAGAATGCTCGTACGAGGTTTTCCTGTAATTTTAATTATTTAATTCCAAAAACACGTACGACGTTTGCTCAGAGGAATTTCTCTTGTGTGGCCCCAAGAGTGTTCAATGTCATGGATGATAAGTTCTCCAAAACAAAAGCCATTTTTAGAAAGAGTGTACTGTGTAGTCTGCTCATTGCAGGAGACTGCTGCTAGATTTTTATTGAAATGTACTTGTCCACAAATGTATAGATTATGTTATGTTTTTGTTCTTTTATTGTGTGTTTTTCAATATAAATAATGCAGATGTACATAAATTAATTATAGTAGTGTTTAAAACTGTCTTAACATTTTTTAATGATCTCTGTGTATTAAGTCTTCTTTGTTTATTCTCAAATGTAAAAATATTTAAAAAAAAGTTTTTTGCTAAGTGTCCTCGGCACGGGTTACTTCAGTGAGTTCACATTATTTTTATTATTAATCATAGTTTATAGTGGAAAAAAAATATGAATAAAACAAATATGTTTACTTAAAAAATATATATATATTTTTGCTATTATTTAATAACGCACATGTTTCCACTTTTCATTACGCTGTATCCCAACTCGACACAGGGCCCTTGGCATCATAGAGTTTGGGATACGTCATTATTATTTTTTGTAATATGTATGCATGTGTATAAAAAAAAAGAAAAAAAAAACAAATTTTCCTTAGCTCTGAATTTCTTCATGTATTTATTACACGACACCGTAATAATTTATTTTTTTTAATTTTATTTAATTTTTTTTTATTTTTTTTTATTTTTTTTTTTAGTTATTTCTTAAGTTAGCTTATATTAAAACTAATATAAACTATTATGTACATTTACATCATCTATATATATTTACATTTCCTTACAGTAACTTATACATTTATTTTTAAATTCTTTCAGACACTTTTCATTCTTCATACATTCAGGCATCTCATCATACATTTTTAAACCCTTATACATCAAACAATTTTGCGACTCAGCTCTTTTCAATAATGGTAGTCTTATTTTATCCTTTTGTCTAGTAGCATATTCATGACAATTTTTGTTTAGGACAACTTTATCCTTAAAATATTTTGGTAATTTATCGTGAAAAAATTTATGTATAAATATCAACATATTAAATTTAAGTCTCCTTCTTACAGATAACCATTTTAGTTCATCTCTCATTTTTTTACATTGCTATATTTATTTTTCTTAAGAACTATTCTCATCGCTTTATTTTGTAAAATTTCTAGTTTATTTAAATTTCCTTCGTTTGCTAAAAATAATATTGTTGAGCAGTAATCTATATGTGGAAGAATGATTGTTTTGTAAATTAGTTCTGCAGTATCTTTATTTAATTTATTTCTCAATCTACTAAGGAAAAATATTGCGTCAAATCTTGCGCAAGATCTTGTTCTATTTTCTGACTCATGTAATACGAGCTTTACTTATAATTAAAAAGCTTTAATTAAATTTAAAATTCACAAATAATTGATTTATTGTTTTCACAGTTACGACATTATTGAGCTGGGATTGTAGGTATTTTGTAGTTACCTGTTTAAAACACGTTAATGCTAGTTTACGCACGTATAAATTACAATTTTTACCTGAGTTTCTCAATTAAACTCTTTTTTTAAATTATTATTTAATTTATTTTTATTCAGATATTTAAAACATTACAGAAAAAAGACCCAATTCATTCTTAATACAATAATAGATCACAAATTACAGTAGATAGTTATGTTATTAAAATAATATAACAAAATGTAAAAAGAAAAATTAAAAGTTAGAAAGTGCTTTCCTAAGGGAAGGCCCACTGTCGTGAAATATGTCGACATCCGAGGCGATGCGATTAAGTAGCAAGATTGCTCTACCAACCGGCATAACCATTGGCAGGTCGGTTCTGCATCGCGGTAGGTAAAACAATCGACGCTGTCTTTGTCGAAGATAATTATCAGGTACGAACAGACCTACATCCATCAGAATTTCTGAGTTATGTATGCGACCACCGATCACCTGGGAAAAGTGAACACCCAAATGAACGTCCCTCCTCCTCCATAATGACTGATAGCCTAGCATTCCCAGTAAAAAGTCGGTTGGAAAGAGCCGAGGATAATATCCACATTCTTTTAGGTACAGATAGCGCAGATTTTTTTTCTGCACTCTGCCATCAAAGAGTATCGAGTCTCATGTGGCGACCAAATAATGGAACTAAACTCCCAACGACTTCTTACCAAGGAATTATACAATGTCCTCATAATCTGAGTGTTAGAAAGATCTTGGCATTTCTAAGAACAAAACCAAGCATTTTAAGGGAGTCATTACATAGATTAACTACATGAAGATTAAAAGATAACTGAGCATCAAACAACACCCCGAGATCTCTGGACGTTGAAGCCCTTTCAAGCCTCACTCCGTCCATGAGATAACGATAGTATATTGTTTTGGATGCTCTTGTGTATGCCATTACAAAACATCTTAACATCTTATCCTCTTATTGGCGAAAGTCGGCATATTGGCGAAACCATCCGCACGTGCATAGAGCACTGCATAATTTAAAAAAATGCTCAGTGTCTTTTACAGGAAGGAAAAATTTTTCATGTTCAATTTATTATCTTCAAATTATCACAAAAAAATTGAGTGCAATACTTATACCCGTATGCAGAGACAAAACTTAAGGTGAGGAAAGTACATTCTAATTTCATATGCCGGGAATAACCCGAAGGTGAAGACAATAGAATGTACTTTCCTCACCTTAAGTTTTGTCTCTGCATACGGGTATTAGTCTTTATTGAGTTCCTAGCTGCCTAAGTTTAGTCTAAATTTGAAATGGCTTAATCTGCCGGACTAAAAGTAATTACAATTTAATTACATAAAACTTTTAAGTATATTTGTTAACAGAAATACCTTTAGAAAATATTGTTTATATCTTATTGATGTTTTTTTTTTTTTTATTATTGCGCAATTAAAATACAACTTGACAGTTTTAAAATGGCAAAATCGTATGATTTCCTAATTTTGCGTTCGTTTTACTAGACTACAGCCTTAACATATATTTCAATAAACTTCTGGACAAAACGCTTAAAATTATACACGGTTTTTAGAGCCAGAACACAAAATTTCAGAGGAACAATTCTTAAATTAAGCTTTAAAAAAAATCTTTTTTTTTTTTCAAAAAGTCATTTTTAAAATAACATTTAAAAAAAAATATGATCTTGAAATTTC
>NW_028279544.1:0-97262 GCF_059751315.1 Micrasema longulum | reverse complement strand
TGTACGTATTTAAATAGGGGTAACTTTTGTCCGTGTGATGAATGCCCTGTCAGCTATGTAAGGGGATGGGGTAGCTTTAATGATATTACATCGGCCGCTTGTATTTCGGACCATTTATCGGTAGATATTAAAGCCTGGATCGGTCCGAGTTTGCATTCATTTCGTCTGTCGTCAATTTTTAAATTTTGAGTTACGTGTACCGAAGTGTTCTCCATAGTTTCGATCGATCTATCATAGTTGATATGTATTTAGAAATAGATCATTCTTGAGAAGGAAATATAATACCCTAGGTTTGTGACCAATCGACAAATATAAAAAATGGATATTCTTCATCACTCCATTTACATGGAGTGTTTTTGTATTTCTTTAATTACGTACATAAATACAATGCAGCGCTTTAGAAATAAATATAAATACATACGTATGCACATTTATATCCATATTTTGTTTTTTTATCTTGCACTACAACAAGCCAGCAGGCCTAAATGAACGTAGCTATGCAGAAGGCAGTCAGTTCACAATTTAGAAAAAATGATATTTTGATGTTATCGGGAGCAGTAAGGCCTATTCCGCTAAAAACAGACAGACCTTTGTATCTTTATCAAATAAAATAAAACACTCAAAATTTATAAAACCTTTTTTCGTCCACTCATGGAGTATGCCCACCAAATCTGGAGTCCCTATTTTAAAAAAGACAATGAATTATTGGAGAAAGTCCAAATAAGGATATCATAGGAATAAAACATATGATGACCGCTTAAGGGAACTTGGTTTGATTTCACTGAAAGAGCGGCAGCAGCGTTGTGACGATTCAATATAAAATATGAAATGAAATACAATGAAATGCCTCGGGTATTTGCTTGGAACTGTTGAAGATTTTAATTCCATTTACTCCTTTCAAATATTGTTTACTGCCTTAGTAAGGAGTAACTTAGAATATTTTTATTTATTTAACTTTTTGTACATAATGTTATTTGTACATTGGCGGGCTTATTGCCAAATGGCAATTTCTTCCAACCAACTAATAAAATAAAAGTATTCATTTTATAATTCAAGTCACAGAACATATTCAATAGAAAAAAATATTAAAAAGCTAAAGATATATAAAAATCGAAATAAACGTATTTGTTTATAAATTACCTTAAATCAAAACTATTACTCAAAGAGAAAAAGAGGAAAAAGGAAAGGAGGAGAGATTAAGGAAGAGAAAGGAGATGTTTCTTCAGACGTGATTTAAACAGAGATAATGTAGTAACATCTTTGATGGTGGATGGGAGATGATTCTACAGTCGAGCCGTATGGACACTATATGAGTTAGAGAAGAAAGAGGAATTGTGTATGGGTATTAAGAGAGTGCCTTGAGAATTAGAACGAAGAGGTAAACCATGAACTGAGCCTTAGGATTATAAAGTACATTGAACAGAAGTGAGAGGGAGTGATAGTCTCTCCGCTGTCTAATTTTGAGCCATTTCAGTTGCCTACGATAATCAGAAATGTAGTCATATTTCCTAAGACTAAAAATGTACCTTATGCATGTATTCTGAAGTCGTTCAAGTTTATCGAGTTGCTCACATCTTAAATCAGTCATGGAAACATCAGCATAATCTAGAATGGGTAGAAGTAATGCTTGTACAAGGGTGAATTTAGTATTAATGGGCGAGAATTTGTGCCTTCTAAGTGAGTGTAGACTGAGAAATATTTTGCGGCTTAATTCATTAGTATGAGTTCGCCAGCAGAGATGTTGATGATGATCCATTTGCACTCCTAGATTTTTTACGAATTTCCTGTATTGAATATTGGTACCATTGACAATAAGAGGATTGAGTGAAGATACGTCTAGTTTACTAAGCAATCTTTGACTACCCGCAAACAAAACTTGTGTTTTAGATGGGTTTATTAGTAAACCATACTCTTTTGTCCATGTTGACACGCAATTTAGTGTATTAGACATCGATTCTATTGCTTCCCTGTTTTTTTTTAGGTCTGCAATAAAGATATAATTGTAAATCATCTGCATAGAGATGATATGAACAATTGAGACAATCTGCAATCGGATTGATAAACAGGGTAAATAGTAATGGTGATAAAACTCCACCTTGAGGTACTCCAGCGGCAATATCAACCCATTCCGATTGGTGATCTGGTATTTTGATGCACTGTTGTCTAGCTCGTAAATACAATCCGAACTATTTTATAACCGGTTGTGTCATATTTAAAGTTTTGAGCCTAGCCAGCAAAAGATCGAAATCCACAGAGTTGAAAGCGCTGCTCAAGTTGAGTAATGTTATCAAGGTTTGCATTGTGTTATTCATTGCGTATCTAATATCATCTGTAACCTTTATTAAAGCGGTAGTTGTACTACAGCCCGCACGAAAACCTGATTGATTGGGATCAAGAAGATTATTTGACAATAGATAATTATTAAGCTGATTATATACAACTCATTCAATGACTTTGGAAAAAATTGGAAGTAATCTTTGACAGAAACTGGTAAAGAAATAACTCAACAGCATGTAAACCTTTTTAAAATGACCAGGTAATGAAGATTCATCGACTTAAACTTAATTTTCCAGCTTAACAGATTAACTACAACTGTTTACTTAACCTTGTAACTTGACATCCCTTTCTAAGCGAGGAATCCTCAATGATGCAATTATTTTGTATTAAATGGCGAATGGCACACTAGACGTATTCGATTTAACGAGACTATTTACTATTAAAGTAACAAATAGATAAATACAATATTACAGCCTACCTTTGTTGTGGCGTCTGGAAGACAGCATTATTTTATACATTCTCAAATTGTCAGACTTCACCAGCTCGGAAACGAGTATGGAGAAATTGATAGGTTTTGTTTTCCATTGACAGTTTTTAGATTAAAAAGTCTTACGGCGATAAAATCAAAATAACTTTTATTATTTGAATGCTGTAAAAATCAATTTGACTTGCTGTATTTTATTTACCTGCACTTAAATAATATCTACTGTAAACTTCAATTTCTTGCCTAAAACAATTTTTCAAAAATAATTAATTGATTAAAAACGCAGACGCAGTTGTATTAAAAATATGTTATTTCGATTTTTTAAATAAATTAACATTTTAAACAATATAATGTATGTGTTCGTAGAATCGGTATTAGCAAAACAAAACACTATCGCCATGGTAAAAAAAGAGAGAAATAATGCGTTTTACTCCATGTTTACACCGTTTTAAAAGAGCTATCATTATTACGTACAATATTATAAAATCAAACACTGATTTGAGTCTACTGAACACTTTATTTTATTTTTACAAATATAAAAAAAAATCGTGGCAATTGTTTCCCCTTGTTAGGGTATTTTCAAACGAATAAGAAGATTAGATGGATGGAATGTCCTTATATACTTATATAATTCAAGGTACTTAAGTAGAAAATAAAAATAATCTTATGAACTATAGCATGCACATTAATCATAATTGAGGGAAAAACCAATAGTTAAGAGCAAGGCTAAGTGTTTAATAGGTAATGGGGAATTTAGGTATTTATATTTGAATTTCGGAAAAAATAAAACAAAGAAAGTATTTATTGACATGACTTATTTTGTGCATTAATTATATTTTTATGATAATCGTAATAACCACATACTTATTCAGTGGTAATACAAATACAGTTTAAAGCTTCCGCAAACCAAGTTTGGTAGTATTTCCAGTGAAAATAAAGCTAATTCTTGCAAATATTCATCAAAATTGATAAAAGCGCTATCTTAATATATTGAGTTTCATATTTTCGTTTCAAATCACCGTTAGTCCAATATTATTTTTCTTACAAACAAGGTCACCATGCAAACTGCGTATACACATTGCTAATCGACTCTGCAAATATTGAGGTCAGGAAACAATTAAATTATTTTCTTCTTTTCGCCCGCACGTGGGGAGCTAAATAAATAATGCTAGGTTGGTGATTCGGGGGTCAATTGTATATAGGGAGGTTTTTGCTACTTAGGTGAGTACCTACTTAGAGTTGGAAGAATGACAACTCTATCGATTGCCTATTATCATCATCATCCCTACGAAATCACTCTTTCGAATACCTAACGTCAGTACGAACTATTGTCAGAATTCGTTTTTACATGGACATAGACACACATTTTACACTTGTTCAACTTTCAACAGCTTTTTAAACTATATCGACGGTAAGAGGGTTTGGAACTGATGCCATACTTTGGGCGATATTAAGTTATGTCTCTCATGGAGATCAGGTGTAAATTTTTATAAGAGCTAACGTCAAAAATCCCTTTTTCCTCTTTCCGCTTTTTTCCTTTTTCCCATTGAGTAATAGTTTTGATTTAAGGTAATTTATAAACAAATACGTTTATTTCTATTTTTATATATTTTTCACTTTTTAATCTTTTTTTTTTTCTATTGAATATGTTCTGTAACTTAAATTATAAAAATAAAACTTTTATTTTATTGGTTGGTTGGTAGAAATTGCCATTTGGCAATAAGCCCGCCAATGTACAAATAACATTATGTACAAAAAGTTAAATAAATAAATAAATAAAAAATACTCTTGTATGACGTTCATAAAACTCTTTTTTTTTTCGTTGTCGTTTAGGTTTACTCTTAAAAGTATTTTTGGACTGTTCAACTTATTTTGCTTATTGGTAAACAAATATCGTTACCACATTTAACATTTTACTTTATGTAGTAATGAAACTTGTATATCGTTTGAACTAATTTACCATATTTGTCATTTTAGGTCGAATTCCTCTGAGATTCAAATAAGGATAGGATAGGATTAGGATAGCATTTTATCGTTCAAGTAGAATGCCCTTTATTTTTTTAAAGAAGGCTGGTGCTTTATTCATACTCAGATCAGTTTAAAATAGCGGACTTTAAACGCCGACTGGCGTTTAAATGTTAGATTTCAACGCATGTAAGTGGTTATAGTGATTCATGTACCGGTCAAAATAAAAATGTGATAGTATTTGCCACCATGCATTATACTTATATAATAAACGTCAAATTATTACCACTGTCGCATTTATGTTTTAAATTTGATTTCACGATCTCTGATTATTGCAAAAAAAATGTAAATCTCATTTAAATCGTCGCTAAAGCTAAGTACACGTATTTCATCTGTTAACAACACATTTAAAAATGGCGTGGCCTGTGTCATCGTTATGACAGCTCTGCTCAAATTTTTATAGACTTGAAATATAGGTTGAAAACCGTTATGTAAAAATCCAAAATTTTATGTTGTACTATTAAAAAAAAAACTATTAAACCCGATTAGAGATTGAATAAGGAAACATTATGTCTACACGATTTCGTATCCTGGTCGAGTTGTATTTCGAGTTTTGACAGTTAGCAACCGTCAGTAATCTACCAATAACAATAATTCCTCGTCAATTTTTTTTTCTTATGCATACTGACATATTTAACTAAACTTAATATGAACAAAGTTTATAATTTATTAAATAAATCAGGAAAACTAAAGAATACAAAAACAGAATAATAAATTTTAAAACTGAAACGAACTACGAAAAAAAAATATAGATACATGAACCTAAACGCTATAGAAAGTAACACTAATTATTAATACATTGAGTTTTTCTACTGACATTTCTTGGTGGAACTATAAATTAAAGTTTTTAGTTCCTCTCTACACTTAGATTAGTAATATTTGTCTCTGGGAGAATCCAAAATAAGATTCGTATCAATTCTTGGGGACATTCTTGTGAAACAAACATTAAATATGTACAAAATGTTCAAAATTCATTTGTCAAATTGATTGCACCCAATTATTTATACAATCAGAGAAATAATACTCCATTTATGTATAATAATTTAAATGTTTTACCAGTCAAGGGTATTTTATGAAGCAAAATTATTATCCAACAGCTGTTCAGCTTGACATATTAAAATAAATTAGAACACAGCTATCTAACAAGATTTACATTTGTTGATGGCCTAGTAGAACCAAAATTGAAAAATAAATGTGGACAACGTGCGTTGGATTATATTGTTCCGAAAATATTTAATATGTTGCCACTTCACATGAAAACATGTCACAGTAAAAATAGAATGATGTTTTTATTACGTAAGTGGTTAGTAGACAGAACGTTCCCATATTGATTTATTATTTATGTTAAAAAAAAAATTATCTCTCATTGAATACATTTCTGTTATTTTCTTAGGTTAACATTTTCTTTTATTTATTTCTTATTTTATTTACAGTTTTTAGATCTTAATTTTAATAGGGACTTTTAATTTTCTTATTATTCTATTTTTTCTGTAGATATAAATATCGGGTTGTGGTCCTATGGCTAGTGTCTTGGACTCACGGACCAAAAGGTCTGTGGTTCGAATGACACTCTACCGCAACTTGATTTCATTTTCTAATAGTGAGTTATATACAAATCGTTGAAAATGACCCTCAAAATTTAATATTTGGGTAAATCATAAGAACGCAAATATTTCTTTTTAATAAAAATAAATTTTCTATTTACTTTGTTTTATTTTTTATCTTCTTTTGATTACATTTATGAGCACATACTATTTATCTAAGTGTTTAATTTTTTTCTTATATTTAAAAAATATTCAAGTAAATTGCTATTCTTTAATTTTAATTGTATTATTTTACTCCATTTTCCTACTTAAAAAAATAAAAATTCTTTCAACTATTTTTATCTGTTCATTATTTTATTTTATTTGTTTTTATAAGTTCATTACTTTGTACGTATACAGTATTATGTCTGTACTCTTTTTATTTGATTATTAATTAAAACTAATGCTGAGCATGATGATGACAAATTATTATTGAATAGTTTAACGGGACCAAATATATATTTTTTTTTAATTAGAAAAAAAAACTGCATTTTAATTATAATAATAAAAATACGTTTATAGTTATATTCCACTTTTATTTATAAATGTTTACCAGTGACCGGGTTTCTATTTTTGTTTGACTCTTTTATTTCCATAATTGTATAAAATCATGATTTACAACCCCTGCTTGCACTTGTGTATAGCATAGAAATTTGTTTAGTCTCCCACCAGTCTGACGATGTCAGTCACGACGAAACCCGGTCACTGGTAAAAATTTATAAATAAAAGTGGAATAAAACCGTATTTTTATTGTTATAAACATTAATTATTGATTGTAATTTTCAATAACATATAAAATATTACGATATATCTAAAACTTATGAATACTACAAAAATTAAGCGTAATAACTGAGGAATAAAAAAGTTGTTAGCTGTATATGGGAACGTGGATTTTGAAAGACGCGTGATTTTTGATAACAATTTCATAGATTTTTACAGTCAGAACTTTCCGCAAATGTTTTGGCTAACAAGTCGAAAATTGATTAAACATTATTTCTACGGTGATATCGGTTGGTTGCAAATATTTCAATCGGGTAGCTAATTTTAACTTACATTTTGTTATTTATTACATAAATAAAAGAAGAGTGATACTTCAATCCACAAATTTGGAATATCCAGTGACCGGTTTCATCGCTTTCGCGACGTCTTTAAGACTGGTATCTTTATTAGGGAATTCAATGTATTTATACAAAACAAAGGTAAGGATAGATAATGTAAAATTATGTATTTTTTTTTGGGTTAACTAATGAGTTGATATAATGCTTTTTTAATGAGTGTAAATATTTTATTTTTAGTGTCCCATCCTTCATGAGTGTGATTTTTGTCAATTATGATATCTGAAACACAAAGGGTAAAAAGTAATTAGTAAAAATATATTACAATGGGTAAAGTAATGGAGAATGCACGTGTGTTATCTGTTCATTAAGTAGTTCTACGCCGGGTTTATTTTTCAATCTATTAATTTCGAGAATTTCTAGTTTGTCATATTTATGGCCTTTAGGTGCAATATAAATTATTTTTACATCAGTTTTTAAATCCAGGGAATGTTTATTTTCTATTAAATGATTGGCAAAATTTAAATTATCTTTATTATTAGACCATGATTGTATGTGCTCTTTTATGCATGTTTTAAAGGCTCTACCCATTTGGCCTACGTAGTATGTATTTTTACAGTCGTTACAATTAAGAAGGTATGTTCCTGAGTTGGAAAACTTGTCTTTTTTGTCTTTAGTATTTACCAACAAATTATCTTGAAAAAATATTTTGTAAAAGGCTGCGGTGCATTTATTTTCATTTATTATTTGTCCAATTTTATCACTACTTTTTCCAATATACGAAAGTTTTGCCCAACGCTTTAAATTATCTATTCTTACCTCTGTTTTGTATAAACACATTGAACTCCTTAATAAAGATACAAGTCTCGAAGACGTCGCGAAAGCGATGAAACCGATCACTGGATATTCCAAATTTTTGGATTAAAGTATCACTCGTCTTTTATTTATATAATAAATTACAATGAACTTCCATCAAGAATTTTCACTTAAGCTAGGGTTTCCTAGGACAGCGGTGCCCGTATCTTAACGGCCGTAGTGAACGGTGATGCGGTGGACAGCCGTCGTAGTGGTGACTAGAGAGTGGTTTTATTTTTTAACGGTGTTATCAACACCATTTTTACAGGAAACCACTCTCTTGTCACCGTTACGACGACTGTCAACCGCATTAATGTTCACTACGGCCATTAAAATACGGGCACCGCTGTCCTAGGAAACCCGAGCTTTACAAACTCAAATGTTTTACATTTTGTTAGTCAGAATTTACAAGGAGATGGTGAAATACCCCCTTTAATAAATATTAGCACCTAGCACCTAGCATTAGACACCTTTATTATTATAAAAGCATCCTAGACATTAGTAGAGCTATCCCAGAAAACAATCCGATATTTTAATATTGAACACACATACATATCTACAATAAATGGACATTACACTTATATTCTTTGTTATTTATTCAGTTTGTCTTACACAAATACATAAGTATTGATGGCGTCAATAGTCTTCACGTGTTCTTTCCAGTTTAAGTGATTATGTAGTTAAATAGTTCAAAAAGAGAACAGTATGAAGGTGTTTTGACAATTTTAGAAATTAATTTTAATTCAAATTTAATGGAACATATATATATCCCTCATAATTTTCTCTTTCCAGAATTTTGACCCGAGAGTACCCATTGAGAAAAAAAACTTCTACTACGAAATGTCTAAAAGTCTGGTTGTATTTCACACCCAGAACTTTAATTTGCTCGAATACAGGAATTTGCTTTTACAATCAAATTTAAAGAATTTATTTTGCCTAGGAATTTCGTAGTCATAACATACTATACACGGTATTTAAGGGCCAGACCGCGAAATTTAAGACGAACATTCCTCATGGTGAACTTTAAAACAAATCCGTAAAGTATTTTCCAAAAACTATTTTTTTTTTTAAATATCTAGAAAAGGAGTAAATCCCTATTTTCTAAGACTATCATCCCTTCCACAAACCCCTACCCTCCCCTACCATGACTGCATTCTCAGATTATAAAAAAAGAGTTTAAAAAAATAAAAAAATATTTGTATTGTTGTTCCTGTGAAGTTTCGCAGTCTAGCCCTGAAACACCGTGTATAAATTATTTTTTCACAGAGTTCTTCTGAATCTGTTTTAATAATAAATGGACTAATTACAACAATGTTTTCAGGATGTTCAAATGTTTGCAGACTGGCTGGATTTCCTCCATAGCTATTTATTTAGATCTAAATCTGTTGCAACAGAGAGGGAAAACATTTTTATGAATAAATTATGAAAGTCTAGGCATTTGCAGGGCTTATGACCTGTCATTGGCTGGTCCACATGATAAAGTTTTCAGATCTTTTACTTCAAAAAAGTCAACAGATGGAAGAGTTGAGAAAATGTGGATGTTCAAACATAGGCAAAATGGTGAATGTTACACAGTGTGTTAAGTGGCCACCTAAACCAGCTAATAATAATCTTCCCAGTGAACTAAAATCTATTAAAAAAGAAAAGAAATTAATAAATAATAAAGATAAAGAGATTTTTTAAACACGTGTAAAAACTACATGAAATTTTAATTAGTATGAATGTTTTTTTCTTTATTTATCCTATGTTTTTTTTCTCATGTACTCGAATTTAAAATTATATAAACTCTTATAAATAAACAACTACAACAGTATAAGTCACTCTCCAAGCACAAGAGTTAGTCTCTTTTTTTGAAGAGTTACAGTGATAACATTTACTAGATGTGTAAAAGTAGATATGTATGGAATTTTTAAAAAACATGTACCTGTTATAAAATGTATTAATAAAAAATAAAAATGACAGGTCATAAGTCCTGTAAATGCCTAGACTTCCATATAATCTTCTCAAACATGTTTTCCCTCTCTGTTGCGACAAATTTGGATTAATTACATTTCACGAACCAGTCAAAAGAAAAAAAAAAATCAGTTAGGTTTTTTTAATGTACACAATACAATTATCTGTTTATAGAAAACGTGTACCCAACTGTTCAAACAAATATATACTGTAAATTACGATACAAATAGTCATACTCGAAAACAAAATTGTGTTTGATTGTATCGATCAAGCTTGGTTAAATGAATGTGTTTTGAACTGTTTATCTATCGTTAAAATGTATTTTTATTTCAAATATTACAAAGTAGATATCGAACACTTTGCAGAAGAGAATATGGAAGTCGAGGCATATACAGGACTTATGCCCTATCATTGGCTGGTTTCAGTGGTCACTTTTTACACTGTGTAACATTTACCATTCTGCTTATGTTTGAACATTCACATTCCTTCAATTCTTCCATCTTTTGATTTTGAGAATTAAGAACTGAATGCAGTTGAGATTCATATGAAATAATTATTTCACGTAAATACTAGAGAGTATGTGAAAATATTTTTCAATTTTTATACTTTTTCTTGGACCAGTTGGTTTTATCATTTTTTTTTTATCTAGTCCAAATTTTTGTCCTTTCAACCTTGTAGGTAGTAATGAGGATGAATGCTTGATTACACAACAGATATTATTTATTAATTTAACTTTGATTAATAGTTTAACAGGATTTAAACACCAACAGCTACACTAGGATAAGGGTGGACGGCGAGCTTAGGAGGGCAGTCCCCAGCCCGATCGGAATCAGACAAGGAGCTGGTATCAGTTTATTTTTTTACAATCTGATTATGGAAAAATTAATTGAAGAAGTGGTTAACGTGTATCTGGGCTACAGACTAGGTGGGAAAATAATCAGTATTGTATGTTACGACTCCGTCATAATTCCGAGGCTATTTTTCTTGTATGTGGGCATCGCCAAGGTGACTAAGGTCCTCAGATGTGGTGTGCGGCAGGGCAAATCGTCCATACAAGCAATTACGGCTTACCATTATTTTTTTATTTCGATTAAAATATTTTAAAATGGTTATATTTATGGGAAAATAAATGTAGTTATTTTTTAAATTTAATTTTTTATTTTTTATTTATTTTTTTTTGTTTTCTTACAATAAACATAATAATAAAACAGAGTATTAAAAAAAATAAAGCATAATTACATATCAACGAAATATATATTAATAGAAAAATAGTAAACAAAAAAATCCCACAAAGGCATGGCCTGTTCGTGGGTATACAAGAAAATGTTCATGAATTTTTGCTCCTATAATAAACAATAGACAGTTATAATATTTTTGTATAGCACAAGAAAGAAAAAATAAAATATTCTGTAAAATATAAAATATGTTTTTTTTTTTTAGTAATTAAAAAAGGAAATAAAAATATTAAAAAAAAAACACAAAAATATTCCTTATTATTAAAGGGCAACAAAATAAATCATAGAAAAAAAGAGTTCATATCTTTAGTTTTAATATAAATTTTTGAACAGTTTCTAATGGTTTAATATGATTGTAAGTTTGGTATAAATAACCGTCACTGTTCATATATTCCTCCAAAAATAAATATAAATATTGGTGCCTAGCGCCCAGTCCGTGCCCAGTGTACAAAGAAACAAACAGATTACATCAGCTTATTTTCGCATACAAATATATATTCTGTATTCAAATTCTTAAAACCCAGTTGGTGTTTTTTCTACTCTAGTAAGCTTGCAGGTTACGAATATTATTTGAAGATTAGCGATTTTAAAAATAGTATTTTAAGCAGGATTTTCTAAAAATGCTTCATAAATTCTACTTTACATCGCAAAAATTCAACATGAAATATACGCAGATAAAACAAAAAGCCTCACAATATCATAAAACCTGGTGAGATGTTAACAAGTTATGGATAATACAAGCATAGAGCAAGTGATGGAATCCAAGCATCTCGGAGTTGATATCAGTAGCAACGGTGATTTGTACAAGAAAGTCTAAAGCAAATTAACCAGGCCGCAGCAATTTCAGAGTGCCTCAGAAATACCAATCAGTACATGAGACTAGAAAGTAAAACGAAAACATACAAAACATGTGTTTGACCAATAGTCACCTATGGAATAGAGGCAAGGGCAGACACTTCTAAGACAAAATTTCAATCCATAACAAACACGCGGCGAGACCGCATGAGAAACATTGATATTCGCAGCACGTGCGGAAAGACAACGAAGGCTGTACTGGAATGAACATGTCAACAGAATGTCGGAGGACAAACCTTTACGCATCGCGCTTCAAGAAAACCCCGAAACAGCTCGATAAACTTGAACGACTTCAGAATACATGCACAAGGTACAGTTTTGATCTTAGGAAATATGACCACATTTCTGATTATCGTAGGCAACTAAAATGGCTCAAGATTTGACAGCGGAGAGACTATCACTCCCTCTCACTTTGTTAATGTTCTACATAGTCCTAACGCTCCTATGTACCTGCGTGAAAAAATTTCAACGCTTATCAGTTCATGGTTTACCTCTTCGTTCTAATTCTCAAAGCACTATCTTAATACCCATCCACAATTCCTCTTTCTTCTCTAGTCATATAGTGTCTATGCGACTCGACTGTGGAATTTTTTTTTTATTTTTTTTTATTATATTTTATTTTGGAAAGCCAACAGATTACAATGTTTATTAATTACAGTTAGTTAAATTATATATTAAAATCCAATTACAGGCCTTCTCGTAAGCTAAAGATAAATATTACCAATAAGAAGTTAAGAATAGATATTAAATTTAGATATGTATGTACATTTTACAGTGCGGATAACATAATAATAAGTATACATACATATGCAGCGAGTATAACATTTGCGATAATTATTGAGCCTTATAAGAATAACAACTAATTGAAGAAATAATATTATAAAAATAAAAATAAAAAAACTCAAAAACTAAAATAAAATAAAGTGTTTATAATAATTAACCAAATATCAAACTCACATACACATGTACATGTACATATCCATACACAATGTAACTGCACAGGTGGTATATTCGGTTAAATAAGATATTATATAAGAGAATATTAAAAACATATTTAAAAAAAAATAAAATAAAAAAAATAGTGAAACATAAATTGATTTTCAATTACTTTTCTAAAATTGTTGTATGTTATATTATTAATATCAATATGGTTAAATTTATTGTTATATCATCTCCTATCAGTGGCGTCTTTGATACCAAGTTTCTAGTGAAGCTCCAATTCTACTATATACTCGTACTTCTATCCATACCAACCGAAAAATAATATTTCGTAAATTTCGAAAAATAATATATCGATAATTTCGAAAAATCACTTCAAGGGCACTGGTATTCAATAACAGTTATTGTCAATAGCAATTACTGGCTTTTTACAGGTAGGTATATTTATGTATGTATACATATAAATATAAATACCTACCTATTTAGATATATATAAAAGTTGAATATAATACTTGAAAATCAAAAGTATAGGTACCTTTAATAAAATTAGATATCAATACAATACAATACAATAATATTATGTTTTTATGTATGTATGGCATTTTAACAGGTAGAAAAAAGTGCTTATAGGAAAATTCAGTGGACATTTCTTAGACATCTTAACTGGAGATGCAGGTATACCGATCTCAATTATATGTCTTCCTGCAAAAAACAACCACTTGCTTACTTTAGAAGATCGCCGTCTACTGTTGGACATGGGGTGCTTCATGACATACTCAGTGGACGCCTTGATAGTCCGGCTCTTTTGTCAGAGTTATCATTAAATGTCCCCGGCTACCGCACCCGTCACACGTCGAGCTCTCTATTTCATGTGCCAGCAATTCGTACGAACTATGCCCAGAACTCTCCACTTATACGTTTTGCTAGTGAATATAATTTGAACTTTCCCTTATTGATCCATTTGATTGTAAAAAAATAACATTTAAAATGCGCGTCTTAAAACATTCTTTTTTGTCTTATACTTAGTTCAATAGGGCGCCTCCGTGGCGTAGTGGTCAAGACGCTTGACTCACGCACGGAAGGTTCCGGGTTCGATTCCCGGTGAGAACACAAAAATTAAAATGTGATTTTTCTCAAGCCTGGGTGCTCTGTGATGTAATTCACCACTGTAATTAGGCCTCCTGGCCTGTTGGGTGCAAAAAAAAAAATAAATAATAAAAAAAAAAAAAAAAAAAATAATAATAAAGTTTTATTTTATTTTATTAAATTTTATCTCTATATCTTAATATTTATATATATTTATATTTTCGATACCTGACACCCTCTTTCCAATATAAACACCCACACACCCACCCTCTCACTCACTTACACTCACACAAACACACTACACTAGTATGTATTGTACGTGTATTTAATGTATTTCTGTGGATATCTGTCATTGGTTTTATTCTCTGTATATGTTATTTGTTATATTTGTATTACATGTATTACTGTTGATATCCCCAATAAATAAAAAAAATTAAAAAAAATAAAATAAGCATTTAGTAAAATAAAAAATTCACTCAATAATGGTAAATAAAAAATGTAGTAATACAAACATGTCAAAAAATTAGTTCCTCAGATTACAGCCATCACCAAATAATTCATTAAGGTAATGTTATTTGGCATGCATAAGTTATTCATGCTACAATTACACATTAAAATAACATAAACATATTTTATAAAATTAAAAGTTAAACAAATAAATATTATTTCATAGGAAAATATTGTGAAAATTGAAGAAAGAGTGAGAATGGTTTAGATTGCTAAATATATAAATATACCTTCATTTATTATAGAAAAATACTGTACACTACGTACAACCAAATATTTTTTTATTTAAATTTAAGATCAATAGCTCGAGTTTTTCTTTTTAAATAGTAGTGCTAACCAAAGACGTCCGAACAACATGAAAGCGTGCTAACGACTAGCGACTGATTGTCGTCCGGTGCTCTCCCCTACACGGGCCACAATGCCACGAGATACCTATAGATGTGAGGCGCAAAAATATTTGTCATCAGTTCGAATTTATGTGTACTAGCAAAACTTACTCACACTATGACAAATTTGACGTCATTGGGAATAATTATACTAATACCCGTATACAGAGACAAAACTTAACGTGAAGAAAGTACATTCTAATCTCATATGCAAAGAATAACCCGAAGGTGACGACAATAGGATTTACTTTCCTCAACTTAAGAGTTGTCTCTGTATACGGGTATAATAGTGCGGCTCTCAGAAACATCGGTTCAGTTGGCCTCATGTTTACGTATGTGTCATCTCGCGTATTCGAAACTAAGCCTTATCTAGTAGCAGTAAAGATGTATTTAGCCCGTTTCAAAAACTGTAATTACGTATTTCGTGTTATTTTATCCTATGCTCGTTATTTTCAAGCAAAACTGACCATAGCGTTAACTAAAATAATTATGTTTTTACTTAAGCTAGGGTTTCCTAGGACAGCGGTGCCCGTATTTTAACGGCCGTAGTGAACGGTGATGCAGTGGACAGCCATCGTAAAAGTGATTAGAGAGTGGTTTCCTAGGAAAACGGTGTTAAATGGTGTTGATAACACCGTTTTCCTAGAAAACCACACTCTAGTCACCTCTACGACGGCTGTCCACTGCATCATCGTTCACTACGGCCGTTAAAATACGGGCACCGCTGTCCTAGGAAACCCTAGCTTAACACGAAAGTTACAATAATAAGTAAGTAATTGACAGTTATTGATCATACTTATGTTTCGGTAGTTTGAAAGTAAATTTGCTTTAAAATTATTAATATATTGATATTTTAATCGAAACGAATTGATATTTTAATCCATAATAAAGAATAAATCATTTTGTGGGTTTTAAAAAAACAAAGATTCGATAATTGTTTTTTTATTGTAATTCGTTTTTGTGCATACGATGACAGTTGAATGTTGTAGGTTATTCTTCAGTATCCATTTAAACTTTTAAAATTTAGTTAGAGTTATGATAAAAACGTTACTAGTGTATAGTGTTAAGAATAAATATATACGAAGAATTATAACATGTATAACTTATGTCGTTTTGTGAATAATAATGTGATATAAAAGTCGATGAAACAATGATTCTTAAAACGTAATTTATGTTTTGTTTGGTGAACTATCGTACTCGCTAAGGTAAAGAATACTTTAACATTATTTAATTATTATCATTTATTAAGAAATAGTGTTTTATTTCAAGACAAGTTATAATAGTCTGACTTAACCAAAAATGCACTGGTGCCCCAATGAATTATTTAGTTTATTAATTACTTTTTCGACGCTTAGCTGAAAACGCGAAATAGCCGCGCGGTTGGGTCGTTGTTTAGTTACGATGAAGGCGGGGTTCGAGTCCACGGGGGTTCCATTTTTTTTTTGCAACTATGTTTTTTTAAATAGTATTTTTTAAATCAAATATTTGTGCTACGTTAGAAAATATTTTTACTGAAAACTATTAGCCGCTGGAGCCATTTGTTAGGAATTATTTATTAAATATAAAATAGACTTTTTTTTATATGCCATACTACCGCTATGGACATTTTATCAGAATTTTCATAGCTTACCAATTTAAAAACTCATCGCTCGCCACTGCATAAAATAGTAACGTATCACAAACTCTATGAGATCAAAATCCCTGTGTTGGGTTAGGATGCATTATCATGGAAAGTGGAAGCATAAATATTATTTAAAAATATAAATTTAAGAATTCTAATCTAAAGCTCAATTTCATATGACCATCTAGCAGGGGCGAACCGTGTATAGAAGCGATTATGCGCAGCTTACCATTATATTTGACTAACCATAATAGTGTTTTATTGTAACTTTATTTACAGAAAAATAAATAAATAATTAATATTTATATTAAATCATTTTCACCGTTTTTTTTTCCTAATATAAATATTAATATTAATAAAGCGCGTCCAGCCCCTGCGGTGAGCCAAGAAACTAGCCGATTATTCCAGCTTATTTTTTCACACACATAAGTAAACTATATTTTGCATGTATTAACCCCAGTACGAGTTTTTTCTCCTAGATTAAACATGCAGATTACACAAATTATTAAAAGATTCTTGATTTGGAAAACAGTATTACAAACATTATTTCTTAAGGCCTATTTTTCTTTGAAATGATGCTTTTGACATAAGACCATAATTACTTTCATGCGTCATATTGCAGGACATATGGCGCTCGACGCGGCCGTTTTCAGCACTATTAATTTCTAGAACAATTCGGCCAGTTGACATTTCAATTGCATACCTAATATCGACTGATTTCACAGTGTTTTTTTTAAAAATGAGTTATGCATTAAATTAATCTATAATGTATCTATATAATATAATTTATCACGAAGTTACGTCGTTTGAGTTGATTTCATGGATGAGAGCTGTTGTATCACACAGAACCACAGTAAAATATCAATTTATAGTATAAATTACTTGTATTATATTATGTACCTTCTATGTAGATACTAATATATGATATTTTGTATTTAAAGCTTACCTGTAAATAAAATCATCATTTGCCACTGCCATCTAGATAGCACGCAGAACTTTGTGTGTTCAATATTATAATTAATAATAACACTGTTTATGCAATCCGCCCGGACAGAGATAACTAATGACGATAAGCATTCTGGAAAAAGAAATCGAGTGGCAAGTCTCGCAGTGCAGTAGTTGGCGCGTTTGCCCAAGCTCAAGCACCTCAAGGTCTCCGGTTCAATTACTGGGCCGTGAAACGTTTATTTCAATGGTGATTTAACGCGGCAATATTTTAATGTTCGAATCGTGAGACTAATTACCTGCCCCTCCTGTAACAGACCATCGAGTTAAGCTCGGGTTTCCTAGGACAGCGGTGCCCGTATTTTAACGGCCGTAGTGAACATTAATGCGGTTGACAGCCGTCGTAACGGTGACTAGAGAGTGGTTTCCTATAAAAATGGTGTTGATATCACCGTTAAAAAATAAAACCACTCTCTAGTCACCACTACGACGGCTGTTCACCGCATCACCGTTCAATACGGCCGTTAGGATACGGGCACCGCTGTCCTAGGAAACCCTAGCTTTACGCTGTCAATAATGCTTTGAGTATGTCCAAATGTTAATAGAGAGGCTGGATTTTTTCCTAAGAAGTTTATAAAATCCGATTTAAAAAAAATAAAAAATTTAACCAACACAGTCACATTGATAAACAATACATATAGAATAACAACAAATAACAAGACCAATAACGGGTTTCACCTAGGAACAAAAATGTAAAAAAAACAAAATGTACAGTTCGCTAAGAGTGAATAGACGTGGGGTGAAATAATAGGGAAGGTATTGCAATAGAGAGGGAAAACATTTTTGAGAAGGGAATATATAAAATGCATAGATTGCATCGACATCCATTTTGCCTTATCATTTTTTTTCCTCGGTATTGCTACAAATTTGGAGATACGTTGTAGGTATTTACTTTTCTACCAAAGTGCCCTATGCGCCATACATGTTAGATATGACACTTCATATTATCATAGGTTTTTTTGAAACCTTTAACCTAACTAATTTTTCAACAATTTTAAAACGTCATCTTCTGAGTTGAAATTATAAGTAAAAATATATCAAATTAATGTCTTACTTCTTTTCGCCTCCCCCTTTTTCATTCTCTTTTACTATATGACTTTTTCTATGGGTGCCGACCCTCCTATTTTCTCGCTAAGGGTAAGATATGGTAATAGTTATACTCAAGCGTAGAACTGGGGGGTAGATTTGGAAAACGGTTGACGGATAAAATTTTATGTGGGTAGATACATCCCTCTATTACTGTGAAGTAGGATTTACTTTTGAAGCTATAGATTTTTCAAATTAAAGGTTTCCATATTTTAATTTAGGGATAATATATAAAATATTTAGATATGTATTTAAACAGAGACGAAGAAATAATTCGAGTATAAAAAATGAAGGAACGCGCATTAATTAACTTAGAAACCCAATTAATTCATGAATTTTAAATGGGTTTTACATTATGGTTTTTACAAATTAATAATATATTATATTATATGCAAAAAATACAACTTACTGTACAAAAAAAAATAGTGAGGAAGCTCAGTGGTTTTTTTTATTTGTTAATATACCATCAAACTAATGGAAAAAAATGTTTACATGCATCGTATTATCAGCGCAGTGATACAAGACAAGACAAGTTGTCTTCAGTGAGTTCTACTGATTGGTGAATTGGCTTCCCGCAAAACCGAAAATTTCTCACAACACTCTATTATTAGTTGATTCGAACAAACTGTTGACGTCCTTCAAAATAGTTCGTTTTTATAAAAATCATTTATTTCATTTTTTCATACATTTTTAAGGAACTTCACGTACAAATTAATGCTCTTATTTTTATCGCGCATAAAAAAACACTTTTATACCAAATTTCCCGTACTGCTGAACTTCTTCATTATTAAGTTGAATTATTTATTTAATTCATAATTTATTGGTTAGATGCATTGGAATGCACAGGAGTTGACCATCGATGGTTAAGTATAAAATAAATCAAAAGCATAACTATATTAATGTCCAATTTTATGCCTGAGAGCAACTGGGGATTTTAATTAATAATCAACACCACGAGAATGACTGAGAAACTAAAAAAAATTTTTTTCCATATAGCAGACGAAAATTTATGAAACCTAACCTTACAGATCAATTTATTTTACCATTTAAAAAATTGTACATTCAATAAGAGATTATTTATTTGTCTCCTGCTCGACAGTAAAGGAATATTTAAATTACTTATCAGTGTGTCATATTTTACTTCTGACACAGATAGACCTAATTGAAAAAGAATATACCTGTCTTATAAACATTCGATGCATTGGTTTAAGATTCTATGAGTTAAATGATACATAGTAAATATAATTCCAAACTGGAGATGCATAGGTACTTAGGCTGTGATATTACAAGAAAACAAAATAAAGATAGGATTGTTAATTAAATGTGTTTGTATGTTAAAATGATCCTTTTATTTTATTAATTAAATTTATTCAATCAAGGGAAGAGCTAATCTAACTAAATTGTTGTATATTAAAAATTACAAAGGACTATCCTTAATACCTGCAAACTATTGCGTCGAAAAAATTAGAGCTAACCCTTTGCTCCTGACGCATGACAGGGGCAAACCGTGTAAAGAGCGATTATGCGCAGCTCACCATTTTATTTGACTAAACACAATAATGTTTTACTGTTATTTCATTTACAGAAAAACAAATTAATAATTAATATTTATTGTAAATAATTTCCACCGTTTGTATCTTTATCCTTATATAAATATTAATAATAAAGCGCTTCCAGCGCCTGCGGTGAGCCAAAAAACTAGCCAATTATTCCAGCTTATTTTTTCATACAAATTATACTATTCACTCGCAAACGAGTGGAGGCGTATAAAAAAAAAAAAAAAAAAAAAAAAAAAAAAAAAGTATACTATATTTTGAATGTAAACCCCAGAGCGGGTTTTTTCTCCTAGATGAAACTTGCAGATTACACAAATTATTTGAAGATTCTTGATTTGGAAAACAGTATTTCAAACATTATTTCTTAAGGGCTATTTTTATTTAAGATGGTACTTTTGACATAAGACCATTTACTTTCATGTGTCATATTGCAGGACATATGGCGCTTGACGCACTATTAATTTCTAGAACAATTCGGCCACTTGACATTGCAATACCTAATATCGACTGAGTTCATGGTGCTTTTATTTATTTATTTTTTAATGAGTTATGCATTAAAGTAATGGATAATTTATCTATTAAATATAATTTATCACGAAGTTACGTCGTTTGAGTTGATTTCATGGATGAGAGTTGTTGTATTATCACACAGAAGCACAGAAAAATATCAATTTATAGTATATATTACTTAGATTATATTATGTACCTTCTATGTTAGTACAAATATATGATATTTTTTATAGCTTACCCGAAATTAAAACCACAATTCGCCACTGAAGCATGACGGTAAAAATTTATCTTGGTGTAAAAAAACTCATATCATCGGTGATACTGCAATACCGCGTAACTTGTTTTTTTTTTAAACAAAATATTTTACTTGTATAAATGCGTTATATGTACTAAAATCCGTTAGTTATAAATTATTGCTATTATTACTTTAAAAAATGATTGTTTCTCAAAAATTTCAACAGTATTTTTGGTTGATTAAAATCACAAATAACATATTAACAAAACGCCTTTCGGGATTCTCTCCCAAAAACTACATTTGAAAAAATTATTTAAAAAAAATGTATTTTTCTGATTTGATCATAATGCAGGGTCTCAATTTATTTTTGTAAATATATCGAACTGTATAAATAACAACTTTTTATATTGCAATTCCCTTACGGTACAAATTTGTACGATATTTTTATTCATATAAAGTTTTTTTTTTTTTAAACCTAGAAAAACATATAATCGATTTAAGCTATAAATCAAGGCCTTACCTATCTGGATTGTTTTTGTTTTTATGAACTAATACTATATGTGTAAAAAATTTACCAAAATAAATAAGATTAAAAAAAAGAAGTATATAAAAACTAAAAAGTTTAACAAACCTATGTTCAGGAATCAAAAGTGTTAAAACAAAAAATATATTAACGCTCACTTAAAAGTTGACGAAACGCTTTGCACCTAAAATTAGTATCTAGTATGCAATGATTTCGATACACGAGTATTTAAAACAACTTTACTTAAATATTTTTGTTTATAATTGGAATCCTTTTACATTGTTTATATTTATTTTCACCTTTATCACATTTAAAATATATATTTTAGAAATCTTCAATTTTTTTGTGTGTTTTCAAAATTTGGCATTTAGGTGTAGACATTTATGTAAAATTTAAAAATTATATGTTTATGTTACTATTTTTTTCGCAACAACTGGCAATAAGATGCTTGTTACACGTAGGAAACTTCCAAGTTTATTTTCCTTTGATATTCCAGTAAGTTAATGTATTTTTCACAAAACCTAGGGGCTTCGTTATTAATTCACTACTCTGATTAGATATATTGGTTCGTTTGCTGCAAAAAATCAATAATTTGATATATTTATTTCACGAGTTAACATATCGCCGACCAATGCCCGCTAGGAGAAACCCCACCTATTAAAGCCTTTTACAAAACACACCCCTAGCGAGACCCTTATAACAGCCACCCCCACCCCTGCTTAGCACCAAACGAAGAGTTTAATCTCCGCAGCCGGGGTGTGAGGATAGGGGTGAAATATTCAACATGGCGGCCAACTTACCCCCATGTTTCTCCGCTTCCCTGTCTCCACCCGCCAGAGATGAAAGGGAAGGATGTAGGGAATACAAAGTAGAAAGGTAGGTTGCTGATACGAATAATTTATTTTGGAAGTTTTCTTAGAATCAAATAGGCAATCGTTTGATTTTTATTTAATTTTTATTCAATATCTGGGAAAAGAAATATAACAGTTCTGTGTTTGAAATAAAACCGAATCCTGGACGTGTATTTTTGCTCAATAGCTCTCTCACGTACTCGTAAAAGCATGGAAACGGAAAATTTCATGCAGATATGTCCACCCAACAGTGTGGTGGTTGGTACATTCGTTTACCATTTTTAAGGTCCCGGGTTCGATTCCTGATAAGGTAAAAACAAGTTATTTCTTCAGTTGTTATTTTACGCTACAGTACTTTTAGAAAACCGTTTTTTGGACGGTTGTCACTAAACAAAGTTTTTGATACCTTGCTTGAAATAATATGGTCTTGGGAGGAATAAAAATATTGGACATAAACCTTCCATACAGTTAGCCAAAACTCACAGCGAAAGACGCATTGAAAACAATAGTTTCATTTTAGGATTAAAAAAATATAATTTTTTAACCCTTAAGGATTATTACGTTCATTTTTTCAAAAATAATTTATACATTTTTTATTCATACTCTCTTGTTAAAAATAATATTTTTTACATCTTTTGAAAAGTTTGTCTGAGTCTTTTGTTTTGTTTCGTCTGGTTGTTTATTGTAAAACTTCGGTCCCTGGTTTATTAGTCTTGTTTTAAAAAGTTGTATATGATATATTTGATATTCTCGAATTATGTCCATGTTTACTACAATTTTTTACAAATTTTATTTCTTCGTCCACAGTTACATCATTGGCTAATTTATGGATAAATTTTAATTATTCTAGTTGAAAACGCGAACAGAAGGAGGTGTTGAAAATGTTCACTTTCGTCTATTTTACATTCCATTTTGAAGGCTTGTGTAATCAAATAAAATAATATTTGTAACGTTAAAGAAAATACAATGTATTGTAGAACAGAAAATTACCTTTCAGATGAAGTATAATCTTTACCACTTTGTTTTACTTTTGGTGCTCATTTTTAAATTTAAAAAAACAAACACATACCATGTTATCCTGTACCAAAAAAACATTACGTACACCTTACTTTATTTGAAATTATAATTGATGTAAAATGTTTTTTTTTCATTAGCCATAATAAGGGCATACGTCTCTCTCCTGTATTCAACTTATTATTTTCATTGTTTTGGTAAGATACCAAAGCTCGAAACACAAAACTTCTGAGTTAAGGGATTAAGTGCATGTGGAGAATATAAGGCAAAATGTGGTTCGATTTCTCCGCATGTATGGGTTTAAAAATCAATATTCCAAAAACCCATGTACTGTGTAATACTTTGTGCGTTGATGCCTAAAATCCCCTTGACTCTGTCAAACCAAGTCATCGAAAGGGTCGAGAGTTTCAAATAACTGGAAGTATATGTTACAGAAAATGGCAGCTTTTAAAAAGAACTGGGAGTGCGGCTAGGACTAGCTGGTGCCATATTCAACATTATGAAGTCTGTCTGGAGATCGGATATTTTCTCAGTGAAAACAAAATGCCGCCTATATTACGCTAGTATAGCACCTATTCTTATCTACAGATGCGAATCGTGGCAATTCACCTGGGACCAAAACAACAAAATTATGAGTTTCGAGAATAGATGTCTCAGAAGAATCTTGGGTGTGCGCTGGTTTGGCTTTGTAACGTATGAATTAATTAAAGAATGTACACAGGAAAATCCGGTGATAATTATAATCAAGCGGAGGCAATACGGAAGGCTTGATCATATACTGCAAATGGCATATGAGAGCCTTAACCACGCTTGCCTCCTTTACAAGGCATCAGGTTCTCGACGTCCTGGACATCCACCGCTGACTGTTTGTCGGCAGTTCATATCAGAATTACGGAACGGAAACCTGACTTGGAAGGATGCACAGGAGCTGGTCTGATGGAGCTGGAGCTGATCTTCGTGGACACCACATGCTCCAACTAGGGAGTGAACATGGAATGATGATGACGATGTGGTTCAATTTTATAACTAACATTTAAGTCCGAGAACGGACGCAGCAGCCTCCTATAACGAGCGACCTGGCTTGGACACGTACTGCGCATGCCTTAGGAGAACCTTAACCCAAGTTGCCTCTTCTTTGCACGTGTGGGCACCCGCCATCCTGTAAGGCCATCGATGACGATCTTTCGGCTTTATTCGGCGGAGCTAAGGGACCCGGGATAGAAGTGGCAAGAGGCGAGTATGCTAGCTGGCGATATGGTCACCTGGAGGTGTTTAGTGATTTCCACATGCTCCACTTAGAAGCGGATGTGAAAAAAAAGATTCTACATACTTTATGTGCTTTATGTACACTGTATTTATTTTATTAAGACAAACGGCAAATATGCCCTTTACAAACATTTATAATACTAACATATTTGGCTTAATATATTTTTTTTTAAAAAAGATACGTTTCATTATACCCAAGATTTATATAAAAAAAAATAAACCTAAAAATTATACACTATATTCAGTGGAAAGTTTAAATAATAAAACATTCTTCAGTAATACAATAATATTGCAGTGTCTTTTTGTCATATTAGTAAACCTGGTGTCGTAATCGCGTTAAATACAGTACTTGTCTAAAAGACTGGGGCCATATTTAAGAAAATGAATTATGCTTTTTTATAGAAAAAAAGGCAAATTTAAACCCGAATACACCCCTGATTTTCAAACGAAGGAACATCCCTAAGGTATTATTTTACTCATGCTCCCAGCTTCTGGTGGGTGAATGTTTATAGAGAGTACAGTGGTGTATTTAGTTTTCTCAACGCATAATTGCGCTCGGCTGATATGGGAATTTCATAACTACTGTTGCTACATAGAAGGAGAAGTTTCCATCATATTTTAGACATTAGGGATATATTAACAATGAAAATTTTATGCAGAAAATTTTAATACTTATGCAATGTTAAAAACACCGACTGTTGTAAAAATCGTTACCGTTATCATTAATTTTCTATTCGTACTCAATGGTATGTAGGGCACTTCAATGAAATTATTTTTTCCGTTTCATTGCCTTATTCTTATAATAGGTAAAACAAATAAGGTAAAAAAGATACGTTTTGTCAATTGTAAATATGGTCGCTAGCTGTTCTGAGATAGCGAGCGACATTCTTCCGATATTTTTTTTTCATATCTATGTAATTGATAATATTGTTATAGAAGTAGACATAAACTCAAAATAAAAACTTCGAAAATATTAATATCGTCAGAACTCTTTACTGCTTACTAGTTCGACCCCATTTAAAATATGCTTTTTCAATTCGCTTCCCATTGACCATATCGAGTCTGTCCACCACCGTTTTCACCAAGAAAAATAACACGGTTGATCGGATTGCAAAGGGGTAATTTTATTCCTATTTAAAAATAGAGTAATCTCTTAATCTGTCATCTTTGGAGAAACGTAGAATCCACAGTATTTAAAAAATGTTTTTGTCTAGCCTTTTTATTTGACTACCTTTCAGCATCATCGTTTTATGCCCCCTCCTTAATTCGAGCATATGTATGTCTTTTCTATTCGATATTTTGAACAGCTGTATCGATAGTCAATGTCTTTTAGAGCACATTTTAATCAATTGTCTCGCTAAATCAACACGAAAAATTATTTTTTATATAAAACTAATTTTAAATATCAAATTTTAGTCATATGACTTAAAAAAAACTTTTTAAGACAATTTATATTCAATAAATTTATTTGTACTTAATTTGTGTACTTTTAAATACGGTTTACATTTTTTGTTGAGGGAGTACGTTTTACATTTTTTTTTATATGTATTATATTTATGCCTGCTTTATTATTATTTTTTTTATTTATTATTTAATAACAAATTAAAATACAATATTACAACTAAATACAATTTTTTACAATAATCAAATACATATATTTACATTAACGTTTCCCATTACGTAAAAGAAATAAACAATTCTTGTGTACATAATGGGGAGTGACGTCTTACAGTAGATTATTTTATTTTAATCAATAATATTTTTAAAATAACATATATAAATTACAAAAAAGATATTAACGATATTTTCAAACAGTGTTACATAAAAAAGTATTAAAGATGTATTTTTTTACTTCTTTCTTAAATATATGGTATTACTGACTACTTTTTATTATCTCTGTTCATTTCATTAAAGAAAAATATTCCTCTGTAAGTATAATGATGTTGTGCAGTTGTTTTTAATTTAGGAATTAAGATATTACCACCTGTTCTAGGTCGCGTACTTATGTTTTGAAACCTCGAAATACTACTATTTTTTTTATCTTTATGTAATTCTTTTTATATAGCAATTTTATATCCTAAATCTTAAATTTTTTAAATAATGTATTATTTTATTATTTTTTATTATTTTTACTATATAGAAGTGATTCCTTAAAATAAGTTATTATACTCTAAAATACACAAAATTTTCCACAGTATGGAGTTCAGGATAGGGTGGGTCTCGTGTGTTTTTTAAATTTAGATTTAAACGTTTTAATATTTGCTATTGATTTTAAGCTTGATTGGTGCGCCGCGGCGCAGTTGGTCAGACGGCCAACTGTGAAACTCGCGTCGCGGGTTTGATTCCCGCCAATTGAGAAAATAATCCAAGAAAGATTTTTTTCTCAATTGGTCTGGGTGTTGTGGTGTATTTCCTCTATCCTCCTCTATATTCCTCCTTCCATATTTCCTCTATCCCACCTGCTGACAAGCCTCAAAATAGAGGCTTAACAGGTTATTCCTTTTATAAATAATAAAAAATAAACAAAATTTCCTGAAGATTATTATATTTTTTCCCAACATATGAATAATGATTTAAAGCCGCATTTGTGTAAAGGTAAAATCTTTGGAAATCATAAAAATCCTGATATTTACAATAAGTTCATTCCGAATCGGTTAATTATATTATAAAAATCCTTTGAATTTATTTCAACAGAGAGGAAAAACATTCTTGAGAGGGGAATATGGAAGTCTAGGCATTTACAGGGCTTATGACCTGTCATTGGCTGGTTTAAATGCCTAGACTTACAAATTCACTTTTCAAAAATGTTTTTCCTCTCTGTTGAAACAAATGTTAATATGAATAACTCCCTAGGGAGGAAATCCAGCCAGTCTGAAAGCATTTGGACATACTCCAACATTGTTGAATTAAAATCCTTCTTTTGCTCCTCCAATTTATTTTTTTTTCTTTACCTTCTTACACTGCGCTTCTTTGTATAATTTTTAATATTTTCTCTTATTTTTCTTTATTTACGTACTGTTATTACATTTGTAAAAATCTTTAACTGGACGAAAGTACTGTTTTTTGTACCTTCTTCTTTATGTGATTTCCGTTGTTTTTTTCCTAATCAAAATAAAATAAAATTATAATATGGTATCCACAAAGAGCTTCCGGGCATGTCAGCTACCAAATCTCGTGCATCCTTCCTTCCAAGTCAGTTTCGCGTCTCGTAGCTCTGACATAAACTGCCGACTAACAGTAAAACCGGAACATCGAAAACCTAATGTCTTGGAAAGTAGGTAGCCGTGGTTAAGGCTCTCGGGAGGCATCCGCCATCATATGACTTAGTCAAAGAAGTGATAATGTTCTCCTGTACAAAACAATAAAAACTCTGCCTATTCGAGGATTACTGTGGCTCTGCATTATTTTAGAACAATTTAATAGTAATACATTAAAAATTCCTCTCAAACATAACCATAATACACGCTTCACGTTCAATGATGGTTTGGCAGTACCAAAAGTATGAAATAAAGATGGTAATAGAACTCTCAAATATTTAGTACCTAGCATTTTTAATTTATTGCCGAAAGAACTTACCTTACTAACCTTATTTAACTCACAATGTAACAAGAGCAAAATATGAGAGTGGCTACTCGATCAAAAGTTTAAATGTGAATAGTAGCTTATGTGCAAATATTTTAATTTTTCATGTTTTTTGTACTTAAAAAATAAATTAAGAAAATAAAATTTTATTATTATTTGTATATGCAAACATGTATATTTTGATCTTTCCGGCTGTTAATTATATCTGTAGTTCATTGTTTTTTTATAAATGTAGATAATATTAAACAAGTAAGTATAAACACTCGTTCAGCAACACAAATTAACTGTATTGTCCCATTTGTATCAACCGCCTTTGGTAAAAAGCAATACAATGTAATTGCTCCGAAAATATTTAATAATTTATTGCCAAATATAAAAGACTCAAAATGTAAAACAAATTTTAAAATAAAAATAACTGCACATATGAATAGTGTAGCGAGAGATTTTTTTGAAAAATATTTGTCAATCAAAAAACGTCGTACTTTATATAATTGGTACACATTATTTATATTTTTATATATTTCATTGCTTTATATTTGTTTTATTACATATTATACTATGGTATTTATGTTTGACTAACATGTATTCTTGGCACATATAAATACTTTATATTTGTATAATAATGTTTTTTAATTTCTTACATTTGATTAGCTAGGCATTTATAATTAAGTGGTTTTAGTTTTTCTTTTTTATGTTATTGTTTTATTAGTATAGAACTACTTATGCTCTAAAGATAGAAAATCTCCATCTTAGAACAGGCTGTGCTTTGTTAGATGGAGACTATCATAAACAGAGAACACTCCGTTTTCATTTTACATTAATTGGTTTTATATAGATTCCCTGTTATTAAATATGTATATATTTTTTTGCCATAAATTTATAAATAAATAATAAATAAATAAATATAATCTCCACTAACAAGCTATAGAAAGTGGCTTGGTGGGATTTAAGTTTTAGTAAAAAATATGAAAATTGAAAATTATAAAAATGTACAATTTTATTAATTAAATAAAAAAAAAATAAAAAACCGCATCGCCTTTGCTCGATGTCACCAAAGTTCACTGCGTCCATTCTCTTATATTTTTTTTCCAAGATGCCTAATGAGGAATTATTTGTTTTAAGTAATTGAAATAAAACTAACGATTTTAGAAATAAAAACCTCAAACTTCATATCGAAAATTTTTAGCGTCAAATATTTCAGAAATGAACAATATTTATAAAAGTTAAAAACTGGGTAAAAAGTCTCCCCTTCATATGTTTTCTCTAACTGACTTCCCATGTCGACAATGAAGAAAAAGTGGGTATTAGAATGTCGAGAATCGATTCCCTCCCCTGCATTTGATCCCGATCGTATCGACTGAAAAAAGAGAAAAGAACGGCGATTAAATGAAAAAGAAAATAAAGAGCGGGAAATGTGGTGAAAATGGGCGCCGGCGGGACTTCCGATCAACCATTGGGTAAGGTGAATCACTTGTTAAATCATTTCTTTAGTATTTAATTGTTTGGTAAAACGTCCAGCACCAAAATATCTACTAGTCTTTTCAAAAAACAAACTAGTCAAAAAGATTGGTAAAAAAACGTAATTAAAATTTATTTTTAAAATATAAATACAGATATTTTTTTTCGAATTACAGTTGTTTTTTGGTAAGCACATATACGTTGTGCATATGAACTTCAACCTCAAAACAGTTTTGCTGTACACATTTTACGATGAGGAATGTGTGATCAGGTAGCGAGGAAGGAGACAGAAAAGGGAAATAGGAAAAAAAAAGTATTGATTTTAATTAAATTACCGAGAGTACAATAAGGTATAAATTAATAGAATGAAAACGTTATTTTGATCGTTTGTCAGCATTTAATATACGAACTTCTAGACCGACGACTTACTAGAGTTGACGACTGACAGAGAAGTTTAAAAGATATTATTCGTTGACATTTCATGCTTCAACGATAAAAAGTGTGCATAAAATGTTTTTTTTTTTTAGGTTACCTAACCTAAAAAAAGTTTCATGTTTAATGTAGGTGCATTGATCTATGAATTATTTCATCACTCCTCCTTCCGCATCTAATGGAGTATAGAGCACTGCATTAGTACACTAACCGCAGTTTATATTGATTATTTTTATTCTAGTATAAAAACATATATTAAATAAAAAAATATACCAACCCTGTTGGAAATCGAATCCTTAACCTGTATCAGTTGCGCCAACCATTTGATCACTAGTTGAACATAAATTATTGAGCGGCATATTTATAAAAAAAATAAAAAGTGTTTTCATTTCGTATATATAATATTTTTTCCACATAGTTTTTAGGAAAAAATTAAGATAATCAAAAGTTTAAAAAAATTTTTAACATTGGCATTAAAAAAAAAATGCTCACAGTAAAATGTCGTTATCCTCCATAAGTTAATTTCAAGTGTACGTTGTACATTTTTTTATTGAATATGTATGTATACAATACACACATATACATTACTGTTATAAATATGTTTCATTTTTGGGTGATACCGTGTTTGTTGGATTTATTCCGACGTTTTGGCGACCATTGCAGGAGCCATTTTCAGAGTTAACTGAGCGTTTAGTAGAAAAAAGTGTGTGTTTAAGTACTAGTAATTTTAACGAACCCAATACACATGGTATCACCCAAAAAAGTAACAAATTGATAACAGTGACCGTGAAAACCTTCACACCTTTATTTAACATTACTGTTAATATGTGGGATGATTGCAATAAAGTAATACCTTACTTTTAAATTATGGTATGGCATGTAATGTTTTTCAAATAAAATTATGATTAATGTAAGTTACGTATGAAAAATCGAAGCAATATATGAGAACCTGCTGATGAGTTGTATGTGTAAAAATATTTTTGAAAAAAAAAAATTTGAAAAAATACATATACATAAAACAGGCATGATTTTGGTAGTAATTCTCCCTGCTTTTTTGTTTCGTCCATTTTGCTTGCCACCTAATACAGTGTGTATATAGGTAGTTCCGTGGGGTCGTTTTTCCGTGCAGTCGTGGGAAATTATTTGCGATTTCCCGCCACCAGTCCGCATGCCATTTGCAATGTTTTCCTCTCGCTCGCCCCCGATCCAGGATTGCGAGAAAGAAAGGGAAACCCTCAAATAAAAAAGGCGCGACAACGAATCAACGTGTAGACTAGGTCAGTTCTTCTTTTGAAATTCTTTTCAGAGAAAAGTTCGCGCTTTTAAAGGACGGATCATAAAAATGGCAACTTGGATACACAAAAATGCATTTCGAAATGTGTAATAATAAATTTTTCAATAAGAATTTAGTAAAACGGTCACCTGACATTTAAGCGTGACAATTAATTAAATTATACATTAATTTTTACTTCAGAACAAATAAATTTTATCCTTCATGATTTATTAGTGATCGAAATATATTTTTTAATTATGTTTACATTTAACTTAATAAACAATATTTTTAAGTCAATATTAACGGAACAATTCTGTATCCAGACGAATGAAGAAAATAGTAATGTGTGTAAAAGTAAAGCAGACGAGTGTTTTTGACTCGATGACTTATCATCATCATCATTCCTTTTCCACACCTAATGGTGCATCGAGCACTGCATTGGTAAACCAATCGCAGCGTATCTTGATCATTTTTCATTACATGAAGGTAATATTTAGATCAGTCTTACGCGTCAGGTACCGGTGCAGGGACTACGAAATATTCTAGTGTAAAAACACCCTTTTAAATAAATATTTCAAATCAACCATGACTCGAAGACTACTCTTTGGTAAAAATCCTGAAAAAAATAATCGGCCGGACTGAAGTTCGCCTCGTAGTGCAGTGGTTGGCACATTCGCTTTCTATGCTTGAGGTTCTGGGTTTGATTCCTAAGAGGGTCAATACGATGTATCTACCTGTAAGGTAGTTTACACTTTAATATTTTATTGTCCCTGGACTGGCACCTGAAGCGAAAGATTGATCACCTTACCTTTCCGTAACAGATTATTAAGATACGCTACATTGATTGTGGGGTTCGATGATGATGATTAACGGAATTTTACTTACACAGTGTGAAAATTGGTCCCTTTAACCAGCCACTGGTTGGTCATAAGCTCTGTAAATTCATTTTTCTTCTTCCAGTGCCTTGCCGGGTCCCTCCGCGCCAGAACGACTGATTATCGATGTATTCGCCGTAGTTATTTCTGGTAAAAGATGACCAGAGTGGATTCTCGTTGCATTCTCTTGTGGATTTTTCTGTCGGGGTTACCTTTCCTTAGCTGGTTGGTTCTGGTTTGGAGGCGCCAGAAACTTGCCTGTCATCCTCTGGTTGTCTGGTCTGATCACACCGTTATGAGTGTGATCCCGTTGCCCAGGGCTCGTGACATGGACGCCAACGAGTTAGACTAGTCAGTAGCGTTGCCGGCGAATGCAATTGGGCGTTCGCTGCATTTTATAGAATTACACCCTCTAACACGATGAGACGCACTACGACCCTACTAACAATTCGAACCCCAGTCTAACCAAGTAAATCCCTAGACTTCCATATTTCCATCTCCTAAATGTTTTCCACCACACTTTATTTTATTCTATTATATTCAACGTTATAATCAGTGCATGTTGGTGTCAGCTTATAATATCATGTATCCTATCAGGACATTGGTTTTATATTTTTATGCGTTTACTATGGTGATGGAGTATAGTGTGATTGGCATGTTAGTGTAATTAGTATTCTGAAGATGAGGTGGATTCATTCGATAACGGTAGACATGGTTTCCGGTACTACACACTACAAAAATTACACGGAATATGCCTACTGCCGACTGCGACACGGTACAAATGACGAGTTTTTTCTACAAAACTCACAGTTTACTCTGAAGATGCCTCCTGCAATGGTAGTTGAAACGTCGGAACGAATCTTACTAACAGGGGATTATCCAAAAAGACACATATTGATGTACCGACGAGATTAGTTACATCAAATGCATTCTCAAAAATGAGTTATTTTACACCAGATCAATTTGTACCCTCTAGGAGCAAAAGGTAAATGCACCGAATTGTACATTTTTATGGAGAAATTTCATAAGAAATAAGAGAAGAAAAAACATATTTTTTAATTACAGAATTTGAAAAAACATGTGTGTAGCTCATGCGTAAGTTTTTTGAAAGTATGGAGTTTATTATGTAAACTAAGTTTACTGAAATCGATTTTCAATATGTAGTTTACTGATAATTGTAATTAGATTTAAGATTTATTTAAAAGTGATTAAAATGTGTTAAATCACTTTTTTTTAAATGTATAAAAAAATCATTTAAATATACAAGTTTTATCAGCTATTTTTGTTCTATAATTCACATTTTATATATTAAACTTAGCAGCCAAACTAAATTATTGATCGTATATTTTTGATGCGCACGATGTTTAACATCAATTATCTAAGTTTGAGGTTGGTATGGCTTAACACATTTTTGCAAGACACCGTCCAAATTACGTAAGCTCGCATGTAGATAAAATTAAATAAATTTGCAAATCTTAATGACAATAACAATAAATGAGGTGCAGATAGCAAAATAATGACTTTTTGCTATGTGATTAAATAAATCTATGAAAAATTCACATGTTATACTTGTAAGGTCTGTATCTGCATCGTTTTGCAGTACATTTACATCGTCCCTACCATGAAGAAATGAACTACAAAGGAACGCCGTCTTTAAAGAGACCATAGGACGGAGTCAGTCAGCCCGTTTAGTTAGTCAGCCCAACAAGTTCAGTTCACGTCAGACCAGCTCGATGACATTACACAGTTCCAGCATGTAGTTTAAGTGTAGCCACATCAACTGATCATCTCTATTACTCCCGCGTTCTTTAACAAAGTGTCATATATTTATTCAACATGTGATAAATCAGCATTCGAACCACAACCACGTCTTCTCTGTCAATCTCTAACTGGGGTAGGACTCCAACCAACCCTACACAACCTAATCCTACATACTAAAGAGAGCAGCGTCGACTAATATTACAAATAATGTGTTTATTAATTCTATTTACGTTGTGTAGCAGAGATATGTTTGCTTTCACTCAATAAACATTTCTGTAATAACGTTACCTCCGAATTTCGTTCAGTTTTCGCCATGCGTCGGTTCTGTCGTCATGAGCCTACCGCCCTGTATCGGGCCACCCATACTCCCCCTGTCGGTCGAGCAAATTTATTTCCCTAGGCACCATCCGGCTCTGTTTTCATTTAAATATTCCTGCAGTCATCTGCTAGCTGTTCCCAACATTTCTAAAGCGTGGAGAATAAGTACTCTCGCAAGTTGCTCGGCCGTGTGATAAATAACTTCTTGTTCCGGCGCGCGGCGTGAAGCCTGACTGGCGCCTGCTTTATGCTCGCCTAGTCCCGGTTGAATGCTTTCATTAACATTCAGATATAAGTTTATCGAGTTTCGTAGTCTAGGAGGACGTTAGTTTCCTTGACAAAAACGCAAAAGCTATCCGGGATTATATTCTAACCATGCAGAAAAATATAACAAAACCCGAGTTAGTATTTCCTCCGAAATTCACGAACTCGATTTATCTGGTTTGACTTTTGTACGACTTAAGAAAAACTTTTTTTAAAAAATTACAATTTTGATTATTTCTTGTTCATGTTTTTTTTTTTTGCTGTATCAATTACAGGTTTTTTTTATTATTTTTTTCATGAAAAGGTTATCTATCCAAAACATTTAAGTTTGCAAGTGAAAATTCTTGATGGAAGTTCATTGTAATTTATTATATAAATAAAAGACGAGTGATACTTTAAGAATAAAATACTTAAACTTGTTAAAAAAGCATTATATCAACTCATTAGTTAACCCGAAAAAAATCTGAAAATGATCCGTTAAAAATAACGGTATTTAATTTACTTTCATATGATTTAGAATTATCTATCCTTACCTCTGTTTTGTATAAATACATTAAACTCCTTAATAAAGATATTAGTCTCGAAGATGTCGCGAAAGCAATATAACCGGTCACTGGATATTCCAAATTTGTGGATTTGTATCACTCGTCTTTTATTTAAATAATAAAAAGTAATCTATCCATTTAAAACAAATAAACGTGTTTTATGTTTAAGATGAACATCCAGTAGCTCAATCGCAAATAACTCTCGACGTGCTAATAAGCGACGTGATTACAATTTTTCACCAAGTTGTTTATCGTATTCGCGATCGCAATGCAACATCCGTGAACACCTAATATTAAATATCAAAATATTAACGTTTCGCGACGTATAATCCTGCTGCGCAATCACGTGTTTGAATTTCACCGGTGTAAATATGGAAAATATTCTCAAACCGCTATTTGTATTTATGTCTTTATTATTTACCATGTTATTTATTGCCTTTAGCCGGCGGTTGGCAAGTCAAATGTCAAGAAAAGCAGTCGCCATAGTAATTGTAATTTAATTTTCACTTTTTTGTATTAGATACACTTTACTATTTTGCAAATGCAATATATTGTAATATTTTTTATAGTAAACGCCGATTTTTCGCCAGTGAACTGTATTTTTTTACGCTGAAAACAAAATTTTTTTTTTTTCATTTCATTTAATTTTTTTGCACCACAACAGGCCAGGAGGTCCAATTACAGTGGTAAATTACATTACAGAATAACCAGGCTTGAGAAAAATCACATTTTAATTTTTTTGTTCTCACCTGGAATCGAACCCGGAACCTTCCGTGCGCGAGTCAAGCGTCTTGACCACTACACCACGGAGGCCGCCGACAATCCGACACGAGTGTTGATTTAGAGATTACACACGCGTTGACTTATGACTGCGATAGCGTAAACATGTTCATTATTGTTTATTGTGATCGCTCAAATGCTTAGCATGTTTTTTAACACATCAATGGTTGTTTGTGATTGAGCCACATGTATGATGTAAGATGAATACCCATAACTGGATTTTATCGAAGAGAAGAGACCACTGTATAAGATTGCTATGGGAATAAATTAATTGTATTCATGGTGTCTTAATGATTACCCTTATTTGTATATGTACCTATATTTGTAAATAAACTAAATATTTTATGATTTTTAATATTTATTTTATTCTAAAAATTAATTACACTTGTAACTGAAACATGAAATCATTTTTTATTTATATCACTACAGAGATGGGTAGAATTTTTGTTTCAAGATTATGGATATTCGAGCGTTTACAGGGCTTATGCCCTGTCATAGGTTGGGTTCAAGTGGCCACTTTTATGTAGATACTCTACAACATTCCCCATTATTAATGAATTGAATTACAAATTTCAGATTCATGATCCATATTTTGCTTTACCATATTTTATTTATTTATTAATTCAAAATAACCTCGTTTACAGATCCATGAAGGTTTTTTAAGTTATGCCCGTGTTAAACCATAATAATCAACAAGAATCAAAAATACATTCTAAAATAAAATAAATTAAATTACAAAAACATGTGACGTAATAGAATAATAATTCAGAAAAATAAAGAATAAAACATTTAATAGTAACATTCCAAATACGATTGCCTAAAAAATAATCAGATATAAATATGAATATATAAATTTTACAAATAACTTGTAGGTATTATTTATTTTATTCATTTATTTATGCATATTTTTCACTTACAAACTATAATTAATAATAAAAATAATGTGACCTCACTGGGGTTTCCCGTGCCGAGGACACTTTACAATTTAGTTTTTTGAAATTACATTTGAGAATAAACAAAGAATACTAACTTAAAAAACAAACATAATTAACAAATATTCAGACAGTTTAAAAACAAGGTATTTATGTACATCTATATTACTTATATTACAAAACACACAATGAAAATAACAAAAACCTAACATAAGCCATACAGTTGTGGAGCAGATGAATCAGTATTGGTATGGGCGAATGAGACAATCCATTTTACTTCTACCTAGTTCTACTATCCATTTTTTTATAGCCTTTTAAAACATTTTCTCATTACTAATTGCTTTAATAGATAGTGGAAGTAAGTTATAGATTTTCATTGAATAATACTCAAAATATTTTTGAAACGTATGTATTTTAATTCTTAATTTGTTTCAACAGAGAGGGAAAACATTTTGAGAAGGGAATATTGAAGTCTAAGCATTTACAGGGCTTATGACCTGTCATTGTCTGGTTTAAGTAGCCACATTACAAACTGTGTAACATTTACCATTCTACCTATGTTTAAACGTCCATATTTCCTCAACTCTTCCACCTCCTGACTTTTGAAAAATAAAAGAGCTTAAACACTTATCATGTGGGTGAGATATTTCCTTCTCAAAATGTTTTCCCTCTCTGTTGCAACAAGTTTAGATTTAAATAACTCCCTAGGGAGAAAATCCAGCCCGTCTGCAAACATTTGGACATACCCAAAACATTGTCGTATTATTTTATATTACGTATTTTGCATGTTGATGTATATTTCTTATTTATAAATCTATCATTGTACTGATTTTAGCACATAAGAGTTCTGACTTGTGGCAAATATTTATTTCCCAATGTTTATTTAAGTGCATCATCGTAATGATATAAATTAATTTACCTGAACAAAAGTAATATTATAAAGCGTGATAGCAGTTTATTTGGAAAAGGAACTGTTTTAAATACTTGGTAGAAGCGCGCAGAATAATTTTTAATAATATATTGTCGGGTTTCTGGCACAAGTTGGTAACTACATTTTACTAGTTGTGAGATATTGCACTTTTAAAAAAAGCTTATCCCAAATCAACAATTTAAATGAAACGGCAGGTTGAATATAATAAAAAAAATCTGTCAAATTCTCCGTTCTGCCTGTGTTTGAACATATATATTCCTTTCATTCTATAATCTGATGACCTTTGTGAATTTAAAGCGCTGGTTAAATTCTGGACGAATTATTTTACCTGGGTACTAGGCAATGCCTGAATATATTTTTCAATGTTTATACTTCTTCTTGGACCAGCTGGGCTGGTATTCCAAATGCTTTCGCGGCCGTATTATTTCGTATATTTACGTACAAAATACACAATCTATCAGATCCTGTGGTCAGATCGATACTTGTTGGTTTCTTGATTATAAATTCACACGATAACATGACACAGTGGATTAATTTCACTTATTGATAGCTAAAAAAAACTGTCAGCGATCGCGCCGGCAATATAAAATCACATGTACATTCGTTGAAAGTTCAGTTCTTATTGGGCCGGAGATAAAAATATTGTACTCACTGAAGGATAATTACAACATTTTCAATAGGGCTCAGTAGGTAGCAATAAATTTGAGACAGTAACCTACAAGTAAATGTGCAATACATATTTTTGTTTATCAATTTTTAAAAACGTATAAGGGCGGGCATATTGCCTTAAGGCAATTTCTTCCTACCTATCCGAACCGTTCAGTTTCAGAAAAGGACAAGTTCATGGACATATTATGACAGAATACAATTTTATATAACTATTCAAAACGAAAATTAACTATAAAATTTACACTTATTATTTTAAACAAAAAATAATTTTAAAATTTACACTATACTATGAAGAAAAGAGAAGAGAGGTGACAGGATGGCAAGAAGAGGGAGAAAGGAACAACTAAAACATTTAGGTAGTAACATTTCAATCTTGTTTTAAATTTAAGTAAAGAAGGGGCGCGTCTTTAACATAGGTAGGTAGATCATTTCACAATCGAGCAGCTACTACTGTGAAAGAGGAGGCAATAAAACTAGTGCACCGAAGGGATATTAAAAGGGTTCTCTCGTTACTAGAGCGAAGAGCTAGTCCATGTTATGAGCATTGTGAGCTCTCTCAGATAAACAGGAGAAGTGGGATTCAAAATATACAAAGTAGATGTGGCGCAACCATCAACAATATTTTGAGTTTATCCAAATTGTTGGGGTCAAGAACTCGATTAGGCGTTGCTTAGTACGTAGGTGGAATAATTCGGTCAGAATTCTACCCGCATCATCAAAGGTTTTAGCTTTTTTATTTCACAAGGATCAATACTAAAAGTACATTTCTTTACATACCCGAAACCGTTGTTTTGAAGACCGTGGGTCTTCTTAATGCATAGACTTTTATATTCCCTTATATGAAATGTTCTCCATCTCTGTTTTAATCTAATAATATTAACAACTGCTAAGGGGGTCGAATCTAGTTCTTGTCTACAAAAATTTGGCCAAATTCAAAATATTTTTGATCATTTTATTTGTCAGTTCGTACAAATACTTTGAGAAAATACCTCCCATCATCATCACGCTAGTTTGTGTATGTGGCCTTACGAGATTTTACCCTCAAAGCTTAGTACTATTTGGTTCACAGTTTGACGATTCTCCTCATTAGAGTAGATACGCGTTTCAGAGTGGGATGGGACAGGTACTGGATTCGTACTGAAAATGCGAATGGTAGCTCTCACCCCCTCGCGCCACTCCTTCCTTGCACTCCCAAAACTGCATCCGGGTGGCAGTGGATACATTTTGAATATTGCAACAGCGAGGGGATGAGTGCAGTAGATCGGCCCTAAAGCTTCTGGTCTCCAAATGTCAAGATAACCAGGGAGAAACATCAATTTCTAACCACTTCTGATACCTTGGCGGATTCGGGACTAATGGACGGCTTTAATCCAGAAACTCATTATCGGGAGCAATTAATAGAAGGACCAAAATAACCTATGAAATTGAAAAATATAACAACAGCGATGAAGAACATTTTATAGAAGGGAATATAGAAGTTTAGGCTTATGACCTGTCGTTGGCTTCTTCATCTTCGTTTTAATGTATTAAGCCAGTTCTTCTCTACATGCGTTACCAGGCGTTACCTAGCATGTATGTGAAATAATTCGGCCAGAATCTCACCCGCATCAATTAAGGTTTCAGCTCTTCAATTTTACAATGATCATGCCTCACCCACTTACCCGGATCCGCTTTTAAGGTCTTGTGGTTTCTTTTAAAATCCACGAAAAAAAAGAAAAAAACAGCTTTAATGAATGTTTAATTATAATTTTTATTTTATTTTTTAAACTCTTTTTTCGCGTTTTTTAGAATTGACATTAACTGCTTTCAATGCCGTCCCCTCCCCCCCTCCTTTTCGCCGTCAAGGTAACCTCCACTTTTAAATACTTTTATCAAATTAGTAGTGGATTTTTAAAATTTAGCTTTGGCATTGTTAATATATTTATACTTATTGTTGTGTAATAGCTTTGGCAATCCGTAATCAAATTAACATTTAAAAAATAACAGAGAAGCAAAAATTTAAACGTCTAACTTGAGTAATGATATTCATTTATGATAATTTATTCACAAATACATTTATTTTTATTTTTATATATCTTTAGCCTTTTTATTTTCTATAAAATATGTTTTGTAACTTGAATTATAAAAAAAACGTTTGTTTTATTGGTTAGTTGGAAGAAATTGCCATTTGGCAATAAGCCCGCTAATGTACAATAAACAGTTTGTACAAAAAGTTAAATAAAACAAAAGAAAAAAATCATAAGACGGATTCAAATTATACACGTACTTTTGGTGAAAAATATAAACAATGTTACAAAAGCGTGCTTACGTGTGTTCAATAATTGGTATTAAAAAAAAACCACACGGGGTTAACATGAGTATTTTCTGTAGGTTAACTGGGTTATACTGTGAACTTGAGGTCATAGAATACACTGACGTAAATACTATTATATTCTATTTGCTTTCAAGTACTGCCATGAGGGGATCCCGGCAAGATTTCACCTCAATTTTGAAAAAATTAGGGACGCTTAAAACCGGATTTTTTTGACCAATGCTATCGCCAAAGGGGTTGAAGAATGATCTCAAGAAATAAATATTTTGCAAGATTGAATTGTGTTATAAGGTTTATGTTATTGATTGTCTAAAGTTATCATTTGCAAACTATAATAGACGACTCAATATCGACTCCCAACGCGGCATATCAATCTTCGTTTTAGATAAAACATGTTTTTAAGACAAATGTATACAAACTAGGTGTGTATGCAAAGACAGAATGCTATGACGTGTTATCCTCTCTACCTACCCTCATGGAAAACAGCGTGATGATTTGTATGTTTCGTAAATAACTTGCCTTAGAAAAATGGCAATCGAGTTGTGATAGTAGAATTTGAACCTTGGACCTTAAATCAGTGAGTCCACAGCACTGCCACGGGACTACAACCCGCCTCAATGCCAATTGATTCCACGTTAAATTTTCGTTGCACAAGGCTAGATTGCTTTTTCTTAAAACAAATTCCCAAGCTACGTAAATGGAAAAAATAAAAAAAGGTCACGAAAGATTAAGTATGGAAGATCTTAAATTTTTTATTCATTTCCATAATTTAATTTGAATAAAAACGGAATTCTTTTCAATGTCGTTTTACAGACATAACTACGCACAGAATTAATAATTCAATAGATTAAAATGCAAACCGATTGAAATAAAATGTAAAATAGGTAAACTTCTCACATAAATTAAGAAAATAAACTGTGGGATCACCTCAGAATCATATAATTATTCTTTTCACCTCTGCGTATTAACCCCTGCTTTCATTTTTACACAGCGTCACCCCGTTTCACCCCTTCATTTTATTTCTTGACCTCCTTACTAGACCGTGTGACCGTTAGGGTCAGAAGTGATGGAAATATATATTTTTATTTTATTAGCATGCTAATGAAAATAGCTAAATATGTTTAACAATATTGTTAAACTATAAAAAAATTTCAAAAAGATTCGCTTTAAATTAGTTTTGTAAGTTTTATCCGCACAATACCTACGCATTTTTGACAAAAATAGTGAGCAATAGGGACTTGGTTGATCGGAAGACATTGCCATTTGGCAATATGCCCGCCAATGTACAAATATGTATTATGTGCAAGAAATCAAATAAATTTTAAAAATTCAATTTAATTTACAAATCCGAGTTTTTTTTGTTTTTTTTGCACCACAACTGTAAAAAACTGTGGCGTAAAAAATAACAAAACAAAATTAAATTAATTAGTTTTGAAAATTTACAATGTTTTTTTTTTCTGCAACACAACAGGCCAGAAGGCCCAATTATTAACGTCGTTAATTACAGTACAGAACACCCAGGAATGAGAAAAGTCACATATTTTTTGTGTTCTCACCGGGGATCGATCCCGAAACCTTCCGTGTTTGAGTCAAGCGTCTCAACTACTGTTCCTAAAGGGTATTCATATCATTCCTTAGTTTAAATTTCTTAGCCTGTATAAAATTCAATTATTTATTTATCAATTAATATATACGTATGACACCAAAAAAAACTTTCAAGTCCCGACTTGTAAGACAAGTTAAGTCAAGACTATATGCACAATCATTAAGGTAATATACTATCAAAATATTACAACAGAGATGAAGAACATTTAAGAAAAGGTAATATAGAAGTCTAGGTATCTATCATATTTTATAAACAATATTTTGAGTTTTTATTTAAAATATAGTTGATAAATCCACCTGGTCCATGAAAAAGTATAGAAATTGAAAAAATATCATTTTCAGGCGATGCCTAGTATGTAGGTGAAACAATTCAATTAGATGAATCTCACCCGCATAAATAAAGGTTTCAGCTCTTTAACTTCACAAACATCAACAGATGAAAGAATTGAAGGAATATAGATGTTCAAATATGGGCAGAATGGTGAATGTTACACAGTGTGCAAAGTGGCCACTTAAAACAGCCATTGGCAGGTCATAAGCCCTGTAGATGCCTAGACTTCTATATTACTTTCTCTTAAATGTTCTTCATCTCTGTTGTAGTATGTTAATATAAACAGCTTCCCAGGGAGTTGAATCCAGTTCTTGTTCACAAATATTTGGACAAACTCAAAATATTGTCAATATACTATCTATTCAAATCCTTGATAACCTCAGCTTTATGTGTGCGTAAAAATCAGTTCTCATATAAATCTGTTTACTTGGTTTACCGACAGGCACTTACACAATGACATAGGGTTATTAAACATTTGAATGCACTGTTCATATTTTTGATTAATAATTAACTGACACGTACGTAAAATGTAATTAATTAATATACAATTTATATAAATTCAGATAAACAATTTAATAAAACTACGGATGAGCATTTTTTTAGATATGTAATTAGCATCTGCTAACACAATTCACATTTATTGTGAGTCAACTTACGCTGCTAATGCTAATCATTCCATTACTATTCTCAAGTGACCCCTCTTTTGCAACGCAAGTGATCTTTGTAAACATACACCAAGAACTTCGACCACTGGTCAAACGAGTTCATCTCGCGAACACTCCATCAAGGGAATAACCTAATTTCATATGCAAAATAAAGAGGACATGGAAATCGCCACATCTTGAATTCCCGATCTGTGAGAAGAAATACAGGTTTTGTTTTGAGATAATTCTGATTTTGGGGGATATTTTTAATATCAAAAACAGTCGATACGTAACAGTCATAAAGTTTACACGATTTTAATCGCAATAATAATTGATTATTTCAATAATTTTAATATTTTGTAATGTGTTTGCAATAAAGTGCTAGGTGAATTAATGCCCAATTCTGCAATTGATGATAGGATCACAGGTGTATTTTGTGCACCATTACATATAAATTGCGATGTATAGTTATTCAAGTTTTTAAAATTGTAAGTACTTATCCATTTAGTTTGTTAAATTTTTCATAATAATTATCAAGATTGCAGTCTACTTTTGTGGCTTCCGGTATACATAATTATGTTGTAAATTTTCCACTCGTCAGACTACAGCGGCTCGGAAACGAGTATGGAGAAATAGGTGTTTCGTTTTTTCAGATTTTAGATTAAAAATTCCTCCGGTGATAAAATCAAAACAACTGTCATTATACGAATGCAGCAAAAATCAATTTTACTTTTTATATTTTACTTACCTCCACTTTAAAAACAACTACAGTATTTATTTATTGTTTCAAAATTACTCTAGTTTACAGAATTACGAATTTACTAAGGCTGTGCCGGCGTTACGCCATTATAAATAACAATAATAAAAAATACAAAGTAAAATAAATTAAATTATAATACCGTTTATGCAATATAATAATATTCTTGAAAAAGAAAGTACAAGAAATAGAAAAGATTCCTTATTGTTTATCTTGAAAATGGGATGTTCGATCACTGATTTTGTTTTCTTACCTTTATGAGTCCAATCACCATTGTTGCAAAGTCCAAGAACAATGACGCGTGATGAATACTTTTAACGACAATGTGAAAATCTGTTAAGGATATTCCATCTTTCCTGTATTCTGCTTCGAGATTGTGGCGTTGTAAATTGAAAAATGGGCACTGAAATAACAGATGTTCGATACTCAGTACAGAAATATCGCATGGACAATAGTCATCATTCCTTCATTTAAACCTATGTAGGTAACTTGTCATAGCTCCGTGTTCTGAGCACATACATATTCAAATAAACAATATATTATGATTGTTGAAATCAATAAAAAATAATATATTAACATAACTGAAATGATAATTGAAATATAATTTAAAAAGTTAGAAATTTAATTACTTCAATATTTTGCAGAAAACTGTTATAATTTTTCAAAAATATTTCACTGTGTATATTTCTTCTTTTTTGTGATAGTATTATTTCATGTATATTTATAATGCATAATGTAATTTGATACATGAATGATACATTTAAAAAATCTATTTATTAGACATACATGCTGTCTCGTAATACCATGAAACGCTTGAATCATTTTTTTGTATCTGTCGTTTTAAAGCCCGCGGGGCGTACCTATATAATAAATTAATAAACAAAAATAGATAATTACCATATTTGACTTATGAAATATTTTCTCGTTTTGCATTTATTCGAAAATCAAAACTACTTTTTAATAATGTTTATTTTGGCATTATTTTATTTTTGCCATCACCATCCCTTTCCACACAGAAGATTTATGGTAAAAATAATTTTGTTCCTTAGTAATTTAGTTTATTGTCTGCTTCTGTGAAAAAATTAATTATTACCCAGTGATTTATATTATGTTATCAATATTGACATTAATAAATAATGAGAAAAATGATTTCTTTAAAAAATTTACTACAGAAACTTATCACCTGTAATTAGATAATTTGATTAGTCACCTTATAGACTGTGTAACATTCTCAATATTTTTTATTATTATGAAATTTTCAAAAAACTCTACCCAGAATTATAAGACTTGTTAACGAAAATCAGAATCGAAATTATTTTGGTTCTAATTGAGAAAACTCTACTTATCAAATTAAAAATAAATAAAAATGTTTAATAAATCCCTAACACCTATAATCAACCTGATTCTCATAATGTTTGTCTATTATTTTTATTTGTCTTTCCTTTTATTTTATTTATGTTACTGTATATATACGAGATTAGCGGAAATTGACTACTCTGCTTTCCTTCCATAGTTTTATTTGCTTTTTTATATTTCTTAATAGTTTTATGTTTTTTTCACAATTAGTATTATTTAATTTAGTATATAAGTATTATTTAGTATATAAGTATTATTTAATTTAGTGCTCCCTGTTTTTTGCATATTCGATAATTTTTTAATCTAAATTTGTATAATTTAAATTTTAATAGTTATTTCAGATTATTTTTTTTATATCGTCTTTTTTGGAATTTTATAATTTATTATTTTTTTTTTTTTCTGGATTGTTATTCTATTGCATCCCGTGTATTCATAATTTATTTAAATTAATTTTATTATGTATTTTTAATTGTTAATTATTAAAGCTTGACACTGGCACAACCTAAAAAGCCTTAATAACTTCATTCATATTTAAACGAGTGCAATTTTGAATGAATAAATAGATAATAATATTTTTTTTTGTTATAATTTGTGTTTATGGTGGACTCTGTCCGTATATTTATTAAAATAAATGAATAAGTATTTTTGACTAAAATTTTATTTAATTTTGTTACGCACTAGCACAAAGTTTGATGCTTTGGATGGGTAAAAATTTAACGCGTAAAAGTTAGTAAATTTAATCACGGATGATTAATTTTAAGCTTATCGTGTTGCTATTAGAGAGTCCTCAACACAAAGCCTTTGCCTTTTTGGTATATATGAACGTTTCCGTCCAAACCAATACTTTTGCAGCTCCGGGCGTTTTTCGTACATTGTGAGCACGCTTTATTTGAGCCGGGCGGTTGCATTATGCATTTTGTGCAGTTGGCGGCCATTGGGGGTAGGAACTGCAAAGGGGGGAGGAAAAGTGGAAATGCGTTTCGCTGGGTGTAATGGAACAGGGGTTCTTACATAAGAAATAACTGCGTCCCTCGTCAATTTTAAAAAAAAGTTTCTAACAATTTTGTCAATTAAACTTATTTATCACTCCTTGTGTATCAATGATGTAAGATGGGTCTACATAGTCTAACAAAGACGCACGTGACATGTGCATTCACAACTTGATCAGAACAAAAAAAAAAATGAGACTTGAGTTAGTTACACATTCCTAAATTTTTACTAACCTAGAAAATAAAGACTTCGAATGACCTTTTTAAGATCACATATAAAATAAAGTGAAAGTCGCATTTTTTGCACATTCATCGCTGTTGTACGTTTACAATGTAATTTTTCTTTTATTTTTTAAAATGATGAAAACGTATTTTTGTAATTTTTAAATGGATATTTTCACATCGGATTCGGAAAGTTTAATTTGTAAAAATATGCAAGACTTTAATATGAAAAATATTTATCCATGATTAGTAAAGAATAAAAAAAAAAAATTATGCCAATCAACTGTTTTGTGATCCCGTGGATAGAGTCACGGACTCGCTAATCAGAGGTCCGAGGTTTGAAATCCGCTCTACCACAACTTGATTCGCAAATTAATTTATTTACAACTCGTCGGCCCATAAAATTACGCAAACAAAAACGCAAATATTTATTTATTAAAAAAAAGTGTTGTCATGTCAAGAGCAGACACAGAGGTCGCGTACTTAAAGATATGAGCCAAATGTAAATGAAATGAGCCAACTGGCAAAAGGGTAAAACTTTTGTATTAAAAGTTTAAACTCTATGAGCTTTATGCCTTTTTTCTTACTATACTGTTTTGATATATTTAATTAACATAAAAGTTTTGTTCATAAAATTCCAGGCATTTTTTGGTTTATTATAATGATTACAGAAATGTAATATTAGCATTAAGTTTACTTAACCTTTTACCCTTTTAGCCCTGGTGTTCATTCAAATTAACACGAATTTTAAGAATTTTTTTCTGCTATACCTACCGAATTTCAAAATGAGCGAGTTTACTGTTCAATTACTAGAACCCCTCAGTATGTCTATTTATTTTTTGTGTACGTTGGTAATCAGCGATACGTGGAAAAAATCGTTTATAACTTTAACAGCTGTTGATTTGTTTGTTTAAAAACGAATTTCTGTCGTCTTTAATACATTTAAATGAAACGTAAGCCAAGTTTTAAAAGTATTTCAGTAAAATTAAATTAATTTGATCGAATAATGAAAAATATTGTCAGTAAATAACACATTTTAAATGAATGTTTTCGGCGGATTATCTATCAGTTTGACACCCATTGTTTATAAAACAATGAACGTGAAAGTTTGAAAGATAAAAAAACATCAAATTTAAAAAAAGAAAATATTAGTAGGTACGGTACACAAATAGCAAAAAAACGATTTTTTATCAACCAGAATTATTATGAAAAATGAACGTGAAAGATTAAAAGATAAAAAAAACATTAATATTTTTCAAATATTTCAAATAGTAGGTACACAAATTATAAAAAAATGTTTTTTTTATCAACAAGAATTATTTCAGGTCTGAAAGGGTTAAATGTCAGTTAGTTCCCATTATCTGCAATGGGTTCATAGTAAAATGTAAATTAAGTGTTCGCTAATGACAGATTTTATATATATAATAACTGCCTTGTTTAGGACCGTCGATACGTTACGGACCGCGGTTTAATATTCCCTGCGGGAAAACATTGAGCTTGGAGACATGTGACTGATTTATAGTGATTTTAATCTAGAATTCAGCCGATTCCATTCGATATATATACTCTGTTTACCGGTCTTATTGTAATCATCGAATTCAACAAACTTATATTGTTTATCGACTCCTGACATCAAATAATTCACATCGATCTTAAATATAATCATAATATCGGTGGCATTAAACTTTTTCATGTGTACCGATAAATGTTTTTTGTAGGCCTTTTTGTGTATTCATTGTTTCTTATGTTCGGATATGTTATTTTTATAATAAAAGCATTATGTAATAGTCTGAAATTGAAATAAATAATTGAAAAACTACATGAAAATACAATATCATATTCAATAATAATAATAATAATAATAATCATCATAGTTAACATAAAAAAAACACAATTATTTTATCTACGACATACAACGTAATGGTCTCAATTAGGGGAAAAAACGGTTTTTTTATTTTAATTTTTTTATTTATAAATCATATGACACAAAGTAATTTAAAAGTTTAATACGTTGAATTACATTCCCAGGAGTTACAACATCTTAATTCGGGACATAAATAATATAAGCATTTAGAAAATAACACATATTGAAAACAACAAAGAAACAAAGCAAGTTTAGCACCTTTATAACTAAATATAGTACAACAATATATACGCCAAACACCTTTTCTTACACAAGCAGAATAAATATTTTAAATAAAACGCTTTTAAGAATGAGAAAAGGAGTGAATCTACAAAGGGAGATAAGATCATTAACATCACATGCCATGCAGATGATGCTGCCATAGTTATGATGAGCACATATCCATCTCAGTTAGTAAACATCTGGATGCCTAAGAAATGTCGTATAGTACAATGAACACGTGATTATTGGAAACATAATTCGGATACACAAAACGTGTGAAAGACCGATCATGGTGTATACAATAGAGACGAGGATGGATAGGGAGAAAATAAATAAAAAAAAAAAAACTAATTAGAAAAACTAAATAGAAAAACGAAATAACTGCTAAGAACGTCAGAGATGAAAGTACTAAAGACAATTGCAGGAAAACCCAAAAGAGGCAGAATCTAGAGTCAAGAAGTTAGACGGGTTTGCGATACCCATTACATAGTAAATTGATTATGGAGAGATTACGTCAATAATTCCATTAATCGACAGCTCTAAAATCCCCTATACCATTGCCCACGAAATCCCGGCCGTTTGGCGTCTACCCGGAAGATCACCAAGGAGAGGGAAGAACAGCTGAAACTCAAAGTCTCAGAAGTTAGCTTTTAGCTGATTACTAGTACTATTAGTCAGCAATCAAATTCATTCAATGTGCGTTGCAGACAAACAGGGTAACTACTTGACCACGATTCGAATTTTTCTGAAATCTTCATCGGACATCTAAAAAAGGGCGAAAACGCATATTAACCGATATCGTCTTAAACAGATATCCCAGCAAAGATGGACCGTTTTAAGAAGATAATATGGATGTTTAAAAATTTTCAGGGCTAATAATTTGTCATTGGTTAAAGATTTTACTTTGCAACATGTTTTATACCTATGTTTACCAATACTCATTCGCAGCTCTAATTTTTTTGCCTCCTCTTAGCTGCTCGATTATGGAATAATCTACTCATTAATTTCAGAGACGCTCCATCTTTATTTACATTCAAATCACGTATGAAATGTCACCTGAATATTTGATTTTTTAATCTCTCCTCCCTTTTTACCCTCTCATCTCTTCATAGTACAGTTTATATATTTAGTCAATTTTTATGTGTTAAAAAATATATATGTTTATCAACATTTTGTTTCAAATTAAAAATATAATATACCAACAATATGTTCATATATCACTGATTTCCTCAAATTAAACGGTTTGAGTCAGTGGGAAAAAATAGCCTTAAGGCAATAGGATGCCCGTCATTATGCATGTATTATGCATTATGCATTATGTTAGCTGTATATATTTATAAAGTGTTTAAATAAATAAATAAATAAAACGTGTTTGAACATTCATATTTATTGTATTCTTCTTATAGTGTATTTCACTAATTCATTAGTTTGGTTTACAAACAATTCATAATAAAAAAACAGATATATTCACATAAAAAATGAGATCTTATATTTTTTATCAATAACGTACTAACACTAATAAAATACAAATTTAAAAAAATAAAATAAAGGAAAAACAATATAACATGATACATGTGTAGTAAAATAATTATTTTTTAACTCTAGCCATGGAGTCAAAAATACTGGTTCTATTTCACAAACAAAACTGTGTTCTTTATACACTAACATAAATGGCCTGTTATAAACCCCGTTTATGCCTAAACGTCCGTATTCCGTTATTTAAAAGGCCCTCCATTTTTATTTGTAATATCTATCAATATGAATAATATTTATTTAACAAAAATCATCTCAGGATTAAGGATGTCAAATAGCAGAAAAAAACGTTGGTGTGCATCTTCATTATTAATAAATCGGCTTTGATTGATTAATACTGTTGTTTTCATATTATATGTTAATTGGGTGCGTATATGTGCGTCTGTGCGTTACCGGCGCGTATTATTTTAGTGTGCATGTGTGTGGGAGAAGGCTGTGTTTTCAGGCTGTGGCTGCAGCTCTGCACCAAATTAAAATGGCTAAAATTCAAGGACTGTGCGCGGAATGCATTTTTTAAAATAGTGATTTTTTAAAAAACGTTTTAAACTTTTTAGCGTCCTTTCCCATAAAAAGACAGAAGTGTTGCCTTTTTAACCCTGGTATTATTATTGTCAAATGTAGTGACTACTAAAAAAACATTCTCTGTGACTTGATTAAATTGAAGTGTTTAATAACCGAAGAATAAGCTGTGCTTGATGCATGATTATAGAATAAATCTTTTGGTGACTTGTATGAAGGGCGTCAGTGTTAAGTAATTTTTTAAATAATGATAATAATTTCAATTGATGTAATTAAATCAATATATATATATATATGAATCACGGTTATTAGTACCGCAAAAACTTGAAAATGGCGCGACAGATGTACGGTTAATTACTACGAATTAATTAACATCCGCACGGTTTATAAATAAAAACATCTTAAATATGTTGAGTGGAAAAAAAGTAAGAAGTACATTTGTGTTTTTTATCGATTTTCCAGGGTTGCATTCCACTAAAATGCATTAACTGAAAATTTCAGAGGGCGTTGTTATTTTGTTTATTCATAAGGCTTGTATTTTTACGTTTACCAATAACCGTATTTTTAATGGAAACTTAATAAATGAATTTTCTAATGATTCCTAATTTCTGAATATTTTTTTTCTTTTAATGTATTTTTAGTAATGCTCTAATAATTTATACTGACATTTGATACATTTATGAAAAACTAAGCAAGAAGTAAGTAGATGAGAGTTTGACATTTGCGAAAAGAATTCTATATTTGAAAATTAATTATTTACACTTTTTTAATTCAACCATGAACAAATACCTAGGTAACTACTTACCAATGAACAATTACACTATCTCTTTTACGTTTATCCGAATGGTTTTTACACGCTTTCACGACACAACCAAGCATTTCGGTTTCAAATTAAATGTCAGGCTCACGCCGAAACCCGACTGGCAGTTAAAAAACGACTCAATACACGTAGGGCAGGACTGAGCGTTTGAGCATGAGTTAAGTGTCACAATTTTAGAGGGTTCACATATTTAAGGTAGGTACTCAATTGTTTTACATGAACGCTTATAAGATAAAATAAATGCAAGATTGGTTCTTCGCTTTTCTAGGTAGGTGCAACTTTTTGCATATTGACAAAAATCACGTCATTATTCTGCTTAGTAACATAAGAACCAAACATTAACACTTGACTAATAAATATGAATATTTAAGAAACTTTTGCTGATTTTATCGAAATTAGATTCGTAAGTTATTTATTAACTGAAATCGTTACTTTGTTACCGACGCAGAACTTTACGCTTTTCTCTCCCGAGCATATTGAATGAATTTTAACGATTTTTGGTCGAGGCCTATGTTCGGCAGAATTCAGATGCACTTACGCCTATTCGTTATCTCGTCCTCTAGCACGCCCATCGCATTTTATGGGCACAAGTTATATTTTCCGATCCAGAACGTAGTAAAGCCCTCCGTTATTTTAGTCCAGTACTGTATAATCACATACTTTTATATTATGATAAACATAGGCAGAACTATGGAACTCGCTGATTACGTTCAACGCAATATACCTACAGTATTAGCATATACGGCCAAGTCTGAATAGCAAATGGAACTGGGCCTTTTGAAAAGCTTTATTGATTCTCTCTAACACTGTTTGACTTTCGACATCAAATTAATTCGGACTTTTCCGAAAAACATTCGATTCCACTTACCGCCCAAAGATATGTCTGTATTTGAAGTAATTAATTAACTCACACTTCGCGAAACCTACACGCGGCTTACAAAATGGACTCCCTAACTCAAACCAGATTTGAGACTTATTCTTTGTGATGTATCAAAAGGCATATTTACCTTCGGTAAACAAGGCCTATCGAATCGGTATATAATGAAGCAAACTAAACCTTTCTCAAATACCTAAACTCGCGAAGGGATCCGGAACAAAACCGTACAACAAGTCAACTGTGTTACATTATCCAACATATCCCCGAAAATAACCTTTAACGACACCCATCCCCGTAGATCCTACGTTCGAAATTGTTCCCACCCCGTTTATATGTACGTGTACGCTACACGCACACGAATGAGTTTGCGTCTCCAGATAAAATCTAATTACTAGGTCCGTAATTAATTTCCCTACAATAAATAACATTGTATGTATGAAGTGAGGTTTTAGTTTGTAACGGGCAAAACTCTGGCAATGTCGGGAGCACAGCGCAGTGGTCTACTGTCAAATTCAATCATTTGTTTCAAATATAATATTTAGGCATAGAATATAAGAAGAGTCCAGAAACCGCATACGCGCATCAAACAGAAGGCGACATAACTACTCTTAAAAGAGTAGTTTTACGTTTTGATCCAATAGTTTCTTTGTAGACGTCGCTCAATACGCAACTCCCGATTTGAATTCAACTATGCCGTGTTATGTCGTTTTAAAGTGTAGAAATACTGCTGGATCTTAAAGAAACAAGATAGTATCACATTTCATGTGAAATTAGCAAATGCATGTGTAAGTAGCAAATGCATTACTCAAAAATTGAATTATTTATCCGTCTGTCAGATTGTCGAAGAAATCAAAATGGACATTCTGTTAGTGTTGCCAGGATAGTAATTTGTTTTACCCTGCTTTACTCATCTAATGAGAGAACTAATGAAAATTGGACCTTGGATTAAATAACGCCGTGGTGGACATTTGACCGACATTATCTTTAAAACATCAAATAATATTTGAAATGAAATAAAAATATCCGTTTTATGTAAAATAAAATTTGTTTTACATTTTAAGTTCAAAGTTCATTGATTCAATTACTCTTATAAAATGACCCTTTACTTATCTACTCTGTTGTGTCAACCAATATTCCCGCGTGCACAATAAAATTTTAGAAAAAATAATTATATTTTTTACCATTCGACAACATTACGCGGCACCCTTACGAATGCACGCGACGAGAGTGGGGCAAAGTGGGGGGATTTTTGGACACAGTCCGGTGTATTCAAATATGATTCTTCACTTCTTCTGAGCAATTCTTAATTCTATGTATTTAGCCATGTACTGCTTTAAGTAAGCACAGCAAAATTAATGATTATTTGGCTTTTTTAGGGTAAGCATAGCGTCTTTTATCTTTTGTATTCTGTGCACCAATTAATTTAAATTATAATACATAGAGTTTGTTTATTGGAAATGCAGAAAAAAAACATTGTTAATTGCCTATTTTAGACCCTTCCGATGTGTTTGGCATTTTTGTAAACAAAGAATAGATTTATCCCTCAACGGATTCAATCATTTCAATGTTAATTATGTGTTTTGTAATCCTCAATGAAGACGTATACATTTTTTGAAAGGAATAAAGGATGTCTCGACTGTCTAAGTATTTAAAGGGGGTTTAAGTGGATACACTTATGACAATTCCATACATAAGGCTTGGTAAATCTCAATATGATTTATTTTTTTGGGTGATCCCGTGTAAGTTGGATTTGTTCCGACGTTTCGGCTACCATTGCAGAAGCCAACTTCAGGATAAATTAGTAAAAAAAAAAGTGTGAGTATGTACTATTGATTTGCATCGTGTCGCAGTCGGCAGTAGGCACATTCCGTGTAGTGTGTAGTTCCGGAATCTTGTTGAGTTTAATTTAAGCCCGTCGTCATTGATTATATTATGTTATTTAAGTATCTGTGTATTTCAAATTCACTCTTTCATTATTCGTACATTGTAATTTATAGGTTCATGCTAAATTTTTGGTTTGAAAGTGAAAAGATGTCCTGTGTCAATAAACTTACGCGGAATCACAAAAATAAAAATTAATAACCGTGACCTAGAAAATCTACGCACCTATTGATAAATCTTTCTTAGTTTTTTACTAATGAATTCGTATTTTGCTTTCACAAGCCTAAATTACATTATTATTTTTATAACTTACTCGTATGTAGTACATGTAACTAAACAGAAGGTATTTAAACATGCACATTATTTTGAAACAAATGTTTTTAAATACCTGTATTTCAAAATATATCATCTTTTGCTGAAACACGAAACTACCGCGCCATCCGCAATGGTATTTTTTAGCTTAGTCTTTAAGGAGCTGAACACGGTTTCTTAAGTATAAATATATATATTTATTCAAATTTATTTCAACAGAGAGAGAAAACTTTTTTGAGAAAGACATTTGGAAATCTAGGCATTTACAGGGCTTATTTATTTATATATTTATTATATATACGGCCTAAGCCAATTACAACAGTTACATGAAGAAACATAAATGCAAGAAACTGAACAAAAAGTACATAAAACTATGACCTGTAATAGGCTGGTTTTCACTTTACACACTGTGTAACATTCATCATTCTGTCCATGTTTGAACATCCACATTTCCTTAACTCTTGCATCTGTCGACTTTTGGACATATTCAAACATTGTTGACATATATTTTTAAAAATATTTTACTCAAATTAAATCATTCGTATGATAATTTGTAAAACAGAGATATAAAATCTTAAATGGCTTATGAGCTGTCATAAGCTGACTTACATGGATACCATTATCATCATCAAACCCCTTATCCGCACGCCATGGTGCATAGACCTATATATTGCAATAATATTTAGTAGTAAGTAAATACATCATATCCCGATCATCTTTTACAGAAAGGTAAGGTGATCAGTCTTACGCTTCAGGTGTCAGTCTATGTACAGTCACATAGTGTAAAACAACCTTATAAACACATATTTCACGTCGATCCTCCATGGAATCGAACCCATAACCTCAAACATAATTAGCAAACGCGCCAACTCCATACTACGATGCGATCGTATCTCCACTCAATTGCTCTTTTTAGGTTTTTTACCTTAGAGTAGCGATCGAGTCAAATGAGTCAAGGAGTCCGGTTTTTTTAACGTTCTGAGCTTTATTCTTTATCCGCCCAGATACAGAATATAATTAAAGTAAGTGTTAATGAAAAATTATACCGAAATTACTTTTGTGTGTACAGTTTGTGAAATGAATTATAAATTAATTAAATGAAGTAACGAAACTACGGCAAAACTAAAAGTAAACAGCGATGAAGCTACCCACATTTCGTACAATGGTTGCGGACAGGGGTGAAGCGGCCCCAAAGATAGGGGAGAGGAAACAATGGTTTAGGGAAAGACTAAGAAGGCCCTGGCAAATACTCCCTGCCCCCTCCAATGCCAGCCAGCCCTACCCCTGGAATCGGCAAATGGGGAGGGGATGGGAAAAGATGGACGCCAAGAGAAGGGTGGATCGCAGTAATTAATTAACGTTTCATACTTTGGGGATGTTAGGATATTGGTAGCATGACAAAACTTATCTGATTACGGAATTGTGTGAATGTGTGGGTATATATACCCACGTTCATATAAACGCGCATAGCGACTAGAACTTTTGCAACTTGTATATGTGTAAAGGTATGTATATCGATAAAATATATATTGTTTAAGAATGTGAATGGAAAATGAAAAAAAACCTATTTCTTAAATAGCTGCACAATGATTTACTTTTTAAAATATTTAAACTGCTAAAATTGCCAAGTTAAATATATGAGAGCGAAGTATGGAATTGGAAAAATAATGATGAAAGTAGGTTGAATGCTGTCGAAATGCGATCCCCCAGGTGAATGTGTAGTAAAACGATGTATAATAGGTGCACAAATGTGAAGTGTGTAAGGCTAAAACATGCATTATTGACAGAATCATGAAAGGGGTGCTGCGTTGGTTTGGACATGTAGAGCGAATGGACAGCGAAAGAACGGCTAAAAGGATCTACGATGCAAATGTTGATGGATGCAGAAAACGAGGAAGACCGAGAAAGACATGGCACGATAAAGTCCATCAAATACTTGAAGATGGACATGTCGAAAGTAGGAATAATCGGCGTGCGTGCATGAGAAGATGTATGAATGTAGAGGAAGCAAGGTTTGTATGCTAAGATAGAGTGTTATGGCGTTCTATCCTCTCTGTTTACCCCTACGGGAAAACGGCGTGAGGGTTTGTTTGTTTGTTTGTTTGTCTAAAATTAGTAGATTTGCATATTTTGGAAAAAAATATGTTTTTTAACATTCTTTGCCATATTTTACATCATTTACACTTTTTCATTGGATAGTTTCAGATTTTTGAAAGTGATATCGACCGTCCTGTTAGTTTTTATTCATTTATTGTAAATAAAGACAGTTTATTTTTTAAAACGTGTTCATTTTACTTAAGAACATAAAATGTTTGTTATTAGTTATTTTTTCGTGCATCTGACATTTTTTATAATAATTAAGCAATACATGCAAAGTAACAACAAATAACATGACTTCTTAAGGGTTTCAACAGGAACAATTATAAAAAAATACACAACATTCAGTTCCTCCAGGATTAAAAAAAATAAATTAATACAAACAGTATCGGATAGTAGAGAAGAAAAAGATAATGAAAAAAGAAGTAATAATAAAAAGCAAAAAAACTACATACATAACTAAAGATTACCAATTTTGCTCTTGTAATATCTTTATTTAAAAACATGTAAAAAGGTCTATCGTACGAAATGTTTACTGTTTAAATATGCTTTTTTAATGATATTAAATCGACATTTCAATTCAAAAAAATATTTCACATGGCACAATTTCATCTTTTGATAAGAAGGTTATAAATACTGGAATTTTAATTTTAAAACATGGTAATAAAAACGAACTACTTATTTTAGATTTTTGCTCAATCTAGAGGAATTGATCTACACAGAAAAAAAAAAATATTTAAGATGAAAAAGAATAAAATATAGACAAATATTAAATTTAATTTTAACTACAACATACATAAAATAAATACAAGAGCATCAAATAATTTAACTTGCGAACAACCTAGGACCAACAGGAAAAGAGACAGTTTTTTGTATACAGCAATAAATTTTTACAATTCACTTTCTAATGATCTAAAAAATATACGTACTTAAAAAACACTTAAATAAAACAGTGCTTACAGCCCGAGTGACGAGTGATATGTGATGTTATTTTATTAAATTTTTATTTAAACTATTGTGTTATTATATATTATATCCCCTCATACCAGCACTTTTGCTGATTGGGAATATTTCGTACTAATAAAATATGTAATCAAATGTAATATGTAAAGTTTAAAAACCTTGTATTTTGTCATAAATAAAAAATAAATAAAATAAATAGATATATGACATATTTATTTATGTAACAGTATTGTATTAAGTGGCATTCTGAAATATACAAAAAATGAACTCATAAAAACTACTTATTTCGTATTATTTATGGAGTAAATTTTACATATTTATTCCTAAATTGTATAATTGTAGTCTATATATTATAAGCTGTGCCTTGATACTATTTAAAAAAAAAAACAATATTTATCTATAGAAGCTATATTCAGCAAGCGAATCGTCCTATTGATGGAGAAATTCTGACTTGCATTCACACGGCTTTTTGGTACGTAAAACAGTGCATGAGATTTTGTTCTAGTATAATTGTTGGGGACATACAAACTGATCTCTTTCCTTTTAGAATCTATACATACTCTAAATCTTATTTAGTTTATTTGAATGTATCAGTATATACTTATTACGTTTTTTTGTTTTTTAAGGCAACCCATCCTAAAAAGGATAATTTCTTTATTACTCATACTTTGAGAATGTTTAACAACTTGCGACAATTTGTGACTATAGTAGATTTTGCGAAATTGAACCCGGGATTTTACGCACGAAAGAATTTTCAATACGCTTACCACTTCACTACGAAGCAGGCAATAAATTTTAGCTTTTTAATTCATAGACCTTTCTGCGTGGTTTAAATGACTGTGTGCAGATGAAAAATAATGCAGAAATTATGCAGTTATCCTCATTTAGAATCCTTGACGGAGCGAAACGAAAATTCAACCCCCCGCACGAAAACTCTTTAAAATTCACAACATACCCTTATTCGCAATTTTAGGAACACAGAAGCCTATCTACGAAAAATTACAATAAAAGTAGTAGTCGTATTTTAATGCCAACTATTTATTTATATTTTCAACGTACTTTTTTTTTGTATTTTCCTCATCTAAAACAACATAACTCTTTTATGCTGAAATTATGGCGTGAAATTGCTTTTTAGTTTATTTCAAAGCACTTTATTTGAATTTCTTTGATAATAGAAGGCACAAATTTTACCTATGTATGTACCTTGTACAAGTTACTGCTTCCTTGTTCAAAAACCTCACTGCGCGATCCTGAGTTAATATCTCAAACGCTCTCGCAGCCGTATAAAAATATTTTATCTCGCGTATTTACATACAAAATACGCGAAATAAAAGTGTTTTCTACGGCCGCGAGAGCGGTTCAGAATAGCACCGCTGGTGTGTATGTGTATATGAGGGTTCACGTGTGTATGTAAGTAAAAAAATATATGTATTTATAAGGGAATGGTATAGGAGAGAGCTGGGTGAGAAGTTGTATTATTTAAAAAATATTTATTTATCACAAACTTTTTTTTCATAATCCGTTTATTAGTTTATTAAAATACTATATGAATTATTATTTATATGAAATTAGTTTGGGAGTCCTCCTTATGAAGGAAACCTGTTCTAAGGATAAGTGTACATACTGTACATTGTTCAAATTTAAATATTTTTAGTCAAAAAAATTTATTATGGTGCTTTGATTATGCTTAATATAAATGGTAAATTTCAAAACGTAATTCTGAAAAAAAAAATACGGTGTTAGGCGATTCATTAACCAAAATATTTAATTTCGATACAAATTCAAAATCATCCTTCTCGGTTCTCAATTTCACAAATTAAAAGATCAATCGGGTCTTAAATTGTTTTTTTTCATTTTCGTTTTTTTTAAGATAGGTCGCTGTGATTCTAAACTCCAGTGTTTTATTTGCCACCCTTTTGCTTGGTCGCTGGGGTATTTTTCTTTCTTCTCTCGAGGGATGACGAAAGAGAAAAACTTTTTGATTAATGTTGCTGGGGGTCACAGAAATAAGATGCATCGCTCTGGGGTTGGTTGTGAAGGGAAAGGGAAGTGGGGAGAAGAAGCGAAAAGTAAAGCTTACCCCTTTTAAATAAGATACAATAGATTGCCAAAATATTATATAATCAAAGCAACCCTCTCCTTTTTAAATTAATGATAATCCGAATATTAATATTTCAATGGATAAATATAAGTACAGAATTTAGTAATCTAGAACACATGAGTTTAAGTAACTATTACTACCCTATTTGCTGCTTCTCCTCGTGGTCAGGAAGACTCAGGTTCGATTCCCGGCTTGACATGAAATGTTTTAAAAAAATCGGTTTTAATACTATAATATTTCACATTCCCTTGGCTGGAACCTAAAGCGTAAGACTGATAATCTTACCGTTATGTAAGAAAAAAAATCAATATGCGCTGCGGTTAGTGAACCAACGCAGTATCGTTTGCACCATTAGGTGTAAAAAAGGAATAATCAAATTAATAAATAAACTATTTTTTTGGAACAGAGAGGAAAAACATTTTTAAGAAGAGAATATAGATGTCTACGCATTTTCAAGATTTAAAACCTATTATTGGCTGGTTTAAAGGCCACTTTACACACTGTGTAACATTTACTGTTTTGCCGTGGTTAAATATTTACTTTCCTTAAATCTTCAATCTGTTGACTTTTTAAAAGTAAAATAGAAGAAACCTTTATTAGTGTAGGTTAAATTCCTCCGGCTGAATTATTTCACCTACTACGCAACGCCTGAACACAGTTTTTTATTTTTATACTTCTTCTTCTTATACCAGTAGCTCAATCACAAATAACTCTCGATGTGCTAATAAATGACGTGGTAACAAGTTCTTACCATGGTTGTTTGTCGTATTCTCGATCATAATGCAACATCCGTAAACACCTAATATTAAATGTCAAAATATTTACGTTTCGCGACGTATAATCCTGCTGCACAATCACGTGTTTAAATTTCACCAGTGTAAATATGGAAAGTATTCTAAAACTGCTATTTTTATTTATGTATTAATTTCAAATCATGATATTTATTGCACTTAGCCGGCGGTTGGCAATCTGAATTTCAAGTAAAGCAGTCGCCGTCGTAATTGTAATTTATTTATTTTTATTTTTATTAGATACTCCTTACTATTTCGCAAATGCAAATATTCGAAAATTGCGATTTATTGCATTTAACCGGCGGTTGGCGAGCCAAATGTCAAGAAAAGCAATCGCTTTAGTAATTGTAATTTATTTATTTTTTGTAGTAGATACTCCTTACTTTTTTGCAAATGCAATATATTTTATTATGTTTTATAGTAAATGCCAATTTTTTTCCAATGTACTATATTTATAAACGAGGAAAACAAAAAACAAACCGACACAAGTGTTGACTTAAAGATTACACAAGCGTTGACTTATGACTGCGATAACTTAAGCATGTTCATTATTGTTTATTGTGATCGCTCAGATGCTTAGCATGTTTTTAAGCACGTCGATAGTTATTTGTGATTGAGCAACATTTAGTTAATTCAACAATGTTTTGAGGTTATCCAAACGTTTGTAGAGAGTCTGGATTTTATCCCTAGAGAGTTATTAAGATCTTAATTTGTTGCAACAGAGACAGAAAATATAGTTGTGAAGATTTAACGATTTGATGTAAATACGAGTAATATGAAAAAAAAACATGTTGACTTGTACATAGTGGTATTTGATGAAAACAACTTAGTGAAATTGATCATATTGTATGACAAAAATATATAATATCATTACTGTTTTTTTTCTAAAACATCTTTTTTTTAAAATTAGTAGATAAATATTTTTTTCAAATTGTATATTTCATATTAACATAATTAAGAATGAACTAAAAACTTTTAAAACTTTTAAATCACTCAATAAATTATAAAGTAAGTTTAAAAAAAAATTTCAAACCCGCGTGAGAGACCGCATTCAATTTTAATTATTATTACTACATTAATATTTTCTGTTTCCTTCTTAATTTCGAATAGTTTTTTTAAATTAATTTATTTTATCCAATATGTAATACAAATACATAGTTTACAAAATAAAATTTGTCTACAATAGGTACATTTAATATAATTTCCTTTTTATTTATGGATGTAGCTACTCCACTGGCCCGCAGGCGCTAAATACAACCGAATATAAATTTATATTTTTTATTCTCATGTATATTAAAAGTTATAAAACTTCAAATTAGTAAATAATTTTAACAGTGTTAGCCTCTCTTTAAGCACAAGAGCTGGTTTCCTTTTTTTTAAGTTACAGATTTAATAATTCTCTAAAAATAACTGCAATAAATTATTAAATCAAATATTTTTTCATTTAAATATATATACTTTTAAAACCCGTTTGTGTTTCAAACATAACCGAACAAACCATCATGCCATTTCTCCGAATGGGTAGGCAGAGAGGATAGAAAGCCAAATCAATCTGTGCACACATACCTCGCTATCTATCATTCAAACATCTCATCATGCTCGAGCGCAGATCATTCCGACTTTTGACAAGTCATCTTCAAGTATTTGTTGAATTCATGCCATGTCTTTCTCGGTTCTCCTCGTTTTCGGTATCTATCTGCATTTGAATCGTAAACTCTTTTAGCTGTTATTTCACTGTGTATTTGCTCTACATGTTCATGGTTTTGTCGATAATGCCAATCTGTCTTATTTTATTCACGGATCTCGACATTTGTGCAACTGTCGTACAAAGATTCACCGCACAATCCCCTAAAAGATCGTATTTTGACATTATTTAGACTCCTTTTATTCTTGTTTTTTTGAAATTCCGTAATTTGCTCCCACACTTAAGGGTCGGCACCAGGACTCCATTTTGAACTGCCAACTTTGCATCCCGCAACAAACATTTCTTTGCCAAGGTTACAAACATTTATAAAGTCTACGTCTTAAATATTGTACTGTAGTATCGTATGTGTAAAAGCCATGTATATACATGTTCATATAATATTCTACAATCATTAAAACTACCATTTATGTATGTACGTTAGAGCCTATCTACCCCACACATGTCTTTACGCCAAACTCGCCCCACCCTACGGGCAATTTCAACGAACCGTTACAAGCAAAATATATTACTCCGGTATCTGAGTCCAACGATCTTTATATCTATTATACCCAGAAGGGGGTAGGAATATTTTATCCTTAAATTATCTAAGTATCTGTATATATTCAGCTGTGCCCGCATGAAAATTGGCGTTAAAATCTCCAAGGAAGATAACGCCACACACAAAAAAAAAAACAAACGTATTGGATGATGTATTTTGCCCCGGTTGTGTTGGTTTGTCCTTTTTACGAATTCCCGCAATCATCGCTTCAATGTTGCGGATAGCCGTCGTCTCCTTGTGGAAACCTTATTTTCTTCCCCACGTGCGCCTGTCTTACTCAGAAGCGTTGCGAGTTGAGGCTACAGAAAGGGTGCGCTGTGGGGGATATAAGGTTCAGAAAGGCTTTCGGGGTAAAGTGGGGAGAGTTGTGGTGGACGGGACTAGATTCGGACAGGGGGAGTAGTTTGAGAATGTAAGGACATGACTTCCAGAAACCGTACTTTCATTACCTTTACCAAAGATGCTCCAATTTTTCAATTCTATAAAAAGAATGCGTTAAAATATTTCAAATTGTTTAATCAGTCACTCAATTGGAGGGCTATGCTGTTCATTGAATGCCAGCATTCAATTAAATGAATAACATACGCTTACCCAAAATGTTGAAAGCAACGTTAATCGAAAGGGCTGAACGTCGCTTTGCATCTTTAATTTTAATACGATAAAAAAAATGAAATTTATTTTATTATATTAAGCCAGGTTTGATAAGAATAGTTTTTGATAAAGTATTTTAATTAAGAAAAATAGTTTTTCCACTTAACTTAATCCAACCCACCGATCAGAATAACTCACCGCAGAGAACTTGTGACGTCATAGGGAGATGAATATTTCTGTTCTTTAATATAATGTTTTCAGTGTTTATGAATAAAATTAACACGGCAAAAACAATAATAGTAAATTATCTCACATACCTGGCTTGAATGGCTTAAAATGGATTGTTTATAATATAAAATCAAAAATATACATATTTTCAAAATTATTTTATATTGTTTGTGTTTATAGTTTTTTTTTTCGAAAAGCTAAACGTGTCTTCAAAAGCAATTTTAAGTGTATTTATTGTCATTTTTGAAGCACACAATTTGTGTACCATATAATCGTTTTTTTCTAAAATCAATATTTAAAACATTAAATGTGTCATTGAACAAGCCTTTTGAGCCTATATACTATAAATTAACAAAATTAAGTTGCACTTTTTTTTAATTTCCTGATTTAAGATTTATAATATTTTCTTTGATAAACTGTTATTTTTTAATATTTATCATACAATACAAAGTATTTCGTCATGATCATTGAAAAACGATGCATGTGATTTCTTTCAACTTGACACGGGAGCGGCTTATATATACTTGCCAATTTTTTGCAACTAGATAAATATTAAAAAATATTTTTTTATATTTGGGTTAGTACCCTATACATATTAGTTTTTTTCGCACCTGGAATATGAAACCTTAATAAAACCTTTCCATGATCAATTAAATAAGAAAATCAATGTTGTATTTTCGAATATCCGTCGTTGTTCTACGATAACGACGATATTATAAAGTATAATTCAAATTAATTATATTCCCAGGAGTTATTACAACTCAATTAATTTCATTATTTGAATGCCTGTTTTGCGTACTCCCACGTGAATTTTAGAAAATTATTTTAAGTAATACTTTATTACCAAAAATTATTTTGTGTGGTAATAAAGCTGAATTGTGGAGAATTCAAATACCGCTTAAACAAATAATATTGTAAGCAGCGATGCTAAATTTTCCTACAAAGCTGAATTCATTTAATTTCGAAGTTTTGAATGCTGAGGGAAAATTCTCAAAAACTCAAACAAAACCCCCCAAAAGTTAACGAATATTCTAAGGGCAAACCCTCTCTCCTCCCTTTTCTATACCCCTAAAGTTTCAAATAGCCCACCATTAAATCCCCCAAGACTAAAGGCTCTATTGATCGTGTAAGCAAGCTTAAAACATTTCTAAAACTATCCGAAATGGCCCCTCTTAGGAATACCTAATAAAAGGGGATATTTTACAACACAGCCTTTCAATTGATATATTATCAAAGATTGTCTCTTTGGTCGAGTTCGCATCATATTACTCATTACGTCAACGCTCTTTTCTTTATTCATTTCAGATTTAAGTGACGTACGAAGGTTACCGATGTTAATTTAGGGTAAAACTGAAATGACGGCAACGCGATAAAAAGTCGTTACTGTTAACCTCATGGTAAAATTATCTGTTATAGTTGATTGGTTTTTATTATGAAATCCACGCTGTTTCTGGAAATTTTATTATTGTAGTCGAGAATGCTGCAGAACTAAGGAACTGGCGTCGGTTGCAAACCAGAATATTGTGGAAAGCTGTGCAAAAAAGAGATAAAAAATACGTCGAAAGAAAGGCGGGGGTTGATAAGTTGTTGTAAAAACTTAACCCTTTAAACGGATAATTTTAATTTAGTTAAATTCCATTTCTTTTTAAGTTAACTGAACTCAAAACATTCAAGTGAGAATTTTTGTCATACTATTCTTCTTCTTATTTTGCCGCTCCTACCAGAGGTTAGCGACAATCTTTCTGAATTCATTACGATCTTGGGCCAGTCTAATTAGCGCTACTGCATCCGGCACACCGAACCACTGCCTGAGATTGCTGAGCCATGATGTTCTTTTCCGTTCAGCATTCTTCTGCACAGCCAAAGTTCGAAGGCTTCAATTTTGTTCATCGTTGAAACTTTAAGTCCAACCAATATTTTTTGATAAAAAATATTTACAATGCCTCCACTAGTTAATTTATTTGATAACGTGCATACAGAAACAAAAAAACATATAAATGACAATAAATGCAAAAATTCAAACGAAATTTATGAAAAGTTTAACGAAATATTATGAAGAATTTATGTTTGAAACACTAGTTTTGGGGTTATTCTGTATAATTGAATAAAAATTAAACAACTTTGTTTTAAACCACTTATTTTTTTCTATAGATCAGTTTTAAAACTTCAGAAACGTCTTTATCAATGTATAATTTAATATTGAATCTTATTCTATTTTATTTAAAAGTGTCTACAAAACGTAGCTAAAACGTTTAGTCAATTTGTCATGTTTTTCCATATATTTACAAGAAAAACATGACAATTAGACTTGACTTATTAGCTCCATGTGTTTAAATTAAATATTCAGTAGACACTATTGAAATAAAATAGCATAAAATTTATCAGTAAATTATGCCTTGATAAAAAAGCTTGAATAAAATAGCCTTTTGCGATAATTGTTGCAAAAAGTGGATACCCGTACCATCTAATGTACATATATGTTACTCACACTTATATATATGTATAAAAGATTCTTTTCATATAACTCATACGAAAAAATGCACTTCCGTTCTATCCACTGCAATATGTGTATGTGTATACCCATATATTTTTTATTCATATGTAAAGATGATTATTTTTATATTTTTAACTCTTCTTCACTTATATTTTAAACTAATATGTAAAGATAATTTTTTTTATTTTTAAATTTCCTTACCTGCTTCACTTATATTTTTAACTAATATGTAAAGAAAATTATTTTTATATTTTATAAATTTTCTTACTCTTCTTCATTTATATTTTTTACTAAAATGTAAAGATGATTATTTATTTTATTTTTTTGTTTTCTTACTCTTCTTCATTTTTATTTGTTGCTACTATTGTGTTAAATACACGTCTGTCTTCATATTTAAAAATGCACTTCTGTTCTTTCAGTCAGGTACCTAGTACCTACAATCTACATCTTCTGTAAACAGTAAATGTACTAAGGAAAGAAAATTATTTTATTTCTTGAAAACTTACTCAAATTTCTCTGGTTATTTTTATCATCATTATCATCATTCCCTTTTCGCACCTAATGATGCACAGGGGACTGCATTGGTACACCAATCATATTTGATAATCATTTTTGTTAAATGAAGGTAAAATGATTAGTCTTTTGCTTCACGTACCAGTCCAGGGACTATGAAATATTCTAGTGTGAAAACACCATTTTAAATAAATATTTCATATTAAACATGTCGAGAATCAAACCCGAGACCTCTCGCAAAGTAGACAAATGCGCTGACTACTACATCACTAGGCCGACTATAAACTTTTACCGACTATTTTCTCTTTGTCAAATAATATTTTAACTAAGGTTCCATAGGTACATCTCAGGCTTTCCACTTCAACATTATTCTCTTCTGTTCTCACCCCTTCATCCCTTAGGAAATTTACCTCAGAACCTCCCTCATACGACGCTTCTGACCCCACCCACGCTCTGTATCCTCTATCCTTTATATTCTCTCTTCTCTACACCTCCTTATCCCACCATCCCCTTCTGTATTATTTCCTTCCCCCACCTACCATTTCACCCCCTATTTAACAGAAGCCTTAGATACTTCTCCTTCGGTTCCCCCTTTCGTTTTACTGCTTTCGAAACGATGCAAACATTACATTTTCTCGTTGTTTGAAACACTGGAGGTCTTTAATGACATGCATCCGACCAATAAAATTTACTAAATTTTATTTACGTATAAACTTTATTACCAGTTTTTCATAATTCAATTTTCTCACAAACTGTAATGGTGGTAATCAAACTGAATCACAAAATATTATTCTTTCAAAAAACAACCAAGAGTTATTTATGCTCGTCAAAAAATCAACAAAATGTCGTACTAAAAAATATTATGTTAATGTAATATCTAATGATAAATAAATTACTTATTTTATTCCAACTACCATCCACCACAGATTTGAATATTATACTTAATTTTTAACTCATAATTATCACCACTCAGTAAATTATAGGACACTGCATTAGTAAACCAAATGCAGCTAATCCGACAATCTTTTACATGAAGGTAAGGTGATCAGTCATACGCTTCAGTTGCCAGTCTGGCAACAATGAAATACTGCAATTCAATTAATCTTTCTGCTCAATATTTCACGTCCATCCTGCCAGCAATCGATCCCGTGACCACTAAACAAGGAGGAGGAATTATCTCCACACGATTTCCTTATTCAGGACTTAAACCTGAAAGTACGTTTATTTAAAAACCTCTTGGCCTCATAGTGTTAGGGATACGTTTTTATTATTTTTGTAATATGTATCTCTATATGAATAAAAAAATAAAATTGACTTACTCCGATAAAAGCGTCATCAAAAAATAATAATCCTCCATAAAATAAGTAAACTATTCTTTCTTGCTTAAACAATTAGCAGCTAAAGCTAGTAACAGATCAGAATATTTGCTAAAATTTAATTTAATGAATTTTAATTCAATTACAGGGCGATTTAAAATGGGTAGGTAATTTTTAAGTATATTATTTTTATGCAAATAAAACTATGTTATTAGTGTTACACAATTTGTATTACTTTTCCATAACACAACTACAGTTTCGGAAGAGCACTCCTCCCATCAACGGGTGATAAAAATTCAGTTTTTAATATTGTAATAAAACCAACTGGTCCAGGAAGATGTTTGAAAAATTTGAAAATTATTTTCAGTTGTTGCTCAGTATGTCAAATAATTCGATCAAATGAATCTCATCAAAATAATAGAGGTTTCAGATCTTTAACTTCACTTAAATCAACAGGTGGGAGAATTAAAGAAATATGGATGTTCAAACGTAGGCAAAATAGTGAATGTTACACAGTGTGAAAGTGGCCATTTAAACCAGCCAATGGCAGGTCACAAGCCCTGTCAATGCCTAGTCTTCCATATTCCCTTCTCTAAAGTCTCCATCTCTGTTGTAATTTGTTAATTTTTATGAAACTTTTTTTTAAAAAGTTTTATTCATTTTAACAAATCAGTGACATATATAATAGAATTTTTGGTCCCGCAAAGCCGAAGCTTGTCTGCCGGTTATATTACATTATTGTTTTTTTTTAAATTTATAAGTAAGTATATAGTTTAATAATAAATGAAGAATAAAATATATTTATATGCTCCCATAAGTTTCCCTTGCTGTTTTTAATCATTTTTTTAACTATGTTTTTAAATGAATTTAGGTTTTTTTCCTCGCGATTTTCAGCTGGTATTAAATTTTACAGTTTTGCCACTACACTCCCCATTGTTATATCTCCATAGTAGTTCTTCTGTCGTGGTACCGTCAGCTGCTGTGCCGATACTTGTCGTATATATATATTAAATCTAAATGGCTCCGGCCGGGCCCCTAATTTCTTTATTTCTTAGATTGTCTCTTAGGCATACACCGAGCATCTGTATTTATTGTACAATAATTGGATTGTATACTTTAATATAATTTCTCAGTATTATATTTCTGACTTCATCTTCCTCTCTCATCCCTAATATCTCTTCTCCCCATTAGATTTCCTCCAGGAATATAATATTATATTTTCCAGTTTTGGTCTGAATAACTATCTCTCATTGCTCTGGCGAAATTACTTCCTGTGTTCGTTCTATACCACTACAGGGACAAGATTCTATCCGACATTCACTAACACACGGATAACAGTATGATCGTACAAATTCATACGAAGCCAACGCCACTTGTACCTTGTTCCTGGCCCGAGAACATAGAATTGAAGTAAAATAGGAAATGGGAAGGATAAATTAGGTAAACGAAGTGCTTGACAAACGTAAATAGGCGAATCAAAGCGTAATTTATAAATTACAGATAATTAGGCAAAATAGTCCAAGAAAATATTGCTAAGTGACGAATAACGTAATAAAATATCTAACAATTTTAATTCAAAACTACTTTGTTGTGTTTTTTTTTTTCAAGCGAAATTGGTTTTATAAGAAAAACATGTTTTATTCCAGCTAGATTGGGCTGGGCGGGTAGTGTAATACCCTACGGGACATATACTCGTAACCATTCAGTAAAGAAAAATTGGAAATAAAAAAAATAGGAAAAAATAACTTATAACCGCGTTGCGGTCCCGTGGCTGGTGTCGCGGTCTCACGGATCAGATGTCCGAAGTTCGCACCGTTCGTACTCCGCTCTACCGCAACTTGGTTCCTATTTTCTAGTCGTGAGTTATTTACAACTCGTTAGAAATGGCCCCAAAATTGAAATATTTGGGTAAATCATAAGAACGCAAATATTTCACTGAAAAAAAAATGTTGACTAAACAGATGTAAACAATATTGTCGGACTCGTGGTGTAGTAGTCAGCACGTTTATCTACCATAAAAGAAATCTTGGGTTCAATTCCCGACATGTTTGACATGAAATAATTATTTAAAGGGTGTTTTTACACCAAGAATATTTTATAATCCCTGAACTGGCATCTGAGGCGTAAGACTGATCATCTTACCTTCATAAAACAAAAAATCAAATTACGCTGCGATTGGAGAATCGATGCAGTGCCCTATGCACCATTAGGTGCGGAAAGGCAATAATGAATAAAACAAGAAAAAACATTCAATGGAAAAACAAAAAAGCATTTTAAAATAATGAATCTTTAACATTTGGATAATTTTTTTTTTAAGTAAGTAAATTGGGTATCTACATTAGAAAGAATAGAACTAAGGTGCTCTGGTCCAATGCTGCCACAATCTCGATTCTCAGTAGTGTTCCACCAATTGGCTGATAATGATGTTCGGGCTTTTCCTCAACCGTTCTCTGAGGCCTGCTATCCGGTGTCGTAGCGATATTTGACCAAGAAAAAATTGGCTAAAAAATACCACGGTTGTTTTAAAATCGGTATTTACAATGTTGTGTCTAAATTTCAGTCGCTAAAACTTATAATTTCGGAGGAATTCTGTGACGGACCAACAAACAAACGACACATGCGTTTTCTGTTAAATATTATAGATAATTGTAAATCTGTGTTTTTAATTTATTTTACATACATAAAAAATAGTCATATGTGTTATTAATAATATTATTTAAAAAATTTACAGCGTCTTTTTTGTGAAAAATTACCTCAAGAGCGCTTTACCCACATTAAAATTCACACAAGATTTTTTTTAGTATAAAAGGCCTTAACACCTGCCCGATAATAACGATCCCGATAAAATTTAAAAACGTGAAATAATCCTTAATTATTTTAAGTCGTCAAGCGCACAAAGGTAGTTTATTAATCATATTTATTATTATAGTAAGTTAAGGCGAAACTTAAATTATTTATTTCTACAAACTCAAAAGTTTTTTACCCCTGAGGGAGAATAAAACGCTCTGCTAGAAATGAGCGCGCTTGACAAATTTTTGGATTACCTTAAACCACACATCAGAGTTAAGCCTTTCTTTATGTCTCTTTGTTGTACGAAATGTGAACGCAAAGAGTTTAACAACACCCCAACTAAAATACTACGCATTTAATCGCCACAAAATACAAAACAACTTAATTAAGTTTGGAAAGCGGGATTTTTATATAAATAATAAGTATAGATAATGGTAATTAACAATTTGTTTTATTTAAATTTTAATTTGTCTGTGTCCAGGTGGATAAATTATACTGTTATGTTTGTGAAATAGAACTAGGATTCCTGTCGAGTCTTTTTGACTTGATAGCTACTCTCAGGTAAAAATCCTGGAAAAAAAATTGACTATAAATTAATCGGCTCACAATATACAGGTTAGAGCATTCGCCTACCATGCGTACGGTCTTGAGTTTGATTCTTTAGGAAGGTCAACCTGAAATATTGATTCAAATGGTGAATTGCATACACTTTAATATTTCATGTTTGAGGGTCCCGATATCTACAAATAACTGTAAAATAAAATCGAATTGTCTCAACGAAAATATGTATACTTGTAGGTTTTTTTGTAACATGTTCAATTATTATAGGTTACCGACGAAGATACTATAAATTTCAAAACAAATATACAAATTTTCACACTGAAAATTCGATTTCATTTTAAAGATAATTGAATATATACCCATTGAAATTGGGGCCCTGGACTGGCACCTGAAGAGTAGAGCTAATTACTTTACGTTCATGTAACGGGTGATTAAGATAAGTTACATTTTTATTACCAATATAATGCCAACGTCTTCAAATACTTCATGCAAATCCGCAAGGAATTTTAAGCCTGTCAATTGGCTTAAAAAAAACCCTAATTCGTATCCTTACTTGTATATTACTCTTATGATTTTCTTATCAAACTTTTTTTAATTTCTCAAATTTATGTTTCATTGCAGATTGATCGTGAACCTTTAAGCAACCAACACATCATATGACAAGACTGTTTTATAAAAATAAAAATTTCAGCTTTAATGTGAAGTAAGTACTTGTTCCTAAATTCTTCAAGCGTTAATTAATGTTTAAATATAAATCTGAATATATAGCGAATATATATTCCGAGTCCAGTAATAATTTATAGTTTCCCAGAAACTCTACAATAGACGGGGAAACTCTTAAACTTTCCTCGCTGAAATTCAAACACGGAGTATGTTTAGCATTATGGGACCAGTCATTTTAGGTGTTTTCTCTATGCTTTAGCAAAACTGTGTTTCATTAGAGAGTTTAGAACTTCGGCGAGTTATTATCGTCCATACAGAGGCGTGTGTTAAAGAGTACATTTGTGTGCATGCACACAGGGCAACGGATCCAATCACCAGCGTCTTTGTAACACGTTTTAGTTTTTTTTTACAATTTTTATTATTTACATTTATATACATTTGTACACTTTTAACATTTCAATTATATTGTTTTACAATTAACTAAAATCTTACCAAGCTCTATTTATATTAATACTTACTTATTTAATATTACGTAAATCTATAAAAAACAATGAATTTACATATATAAGTAACAGCGGTATAACATGGATACAAATGAACAGTTTTTTTTCAAATACACGAAAGAAAATATACATAAATAAAAAATATTTACACATAAGCTAGCTTAAAAACTATTTATATATAAACTTTTAATCGAGCAGCCATATTTTTAATTTACTCTTGTTACATTGTAAGTTCAGTTTAGGTTTGATTAGTAAATATTATTTTTTATTAAAACAATAATATTGGGCAAAACATATTTTTTGCATCTGGAAATTTAATCTACAAGCATTTAGTTTTTTTGCTTACTTTAGTTGACTTTTTATTGAAATCACGGTCATCGATTTTTTTTATTTGAAAATAATTTTGTAAATCATTACGGATTATAACATTAATTTAATCATGAAATCTGCACCTTGCACCAAGAAAGTTCAGTACTTACAAGGTTTTCTTACACGCGGTAAAATTTAGAGCATTTAATTGAATGGCAAAGTATCACCAAAATGTATGAAAACTTTAATAAAAATGAACTACTTTGGTTAATATCACAAGCTCTACCGAATCAACCAATGTGATAAATTGAGTGTTGTGATAAATTTATGGTTTCTAGAAAGCCAACTCACCAATCAGCAACACTCACCATCTATAACTTGTGACGTCACTAGTAGAGTTATTTCAATATTACAAAACTTTGTAAAATCATAGCGCTGATAATACAACACATATATAAATAAATATATATTTATATTTACAATATATAATTTGGCTTAGTTTGATAGCCTAGAAATAGCATATATTAACAAATATATTTTTTTTGAATTATAAGTTATCTAGCTGACCAGAGAAAAAGTTATTATAACCCGATAATCGTAAAAAAAAAACGTTAATATGAACATTTACAAAATGTTGTAGAAATATATTTTTTGAAGTCTCTGTTTTACCTCTTATGTATTTTGTCAAAAAAAACAAAAAAGTTTAAATAAAAAAAATATTTTAAAAAAACCACTCAGAACAGCGATGATAACTAAAGCACGATTAAACATTGTATTCATTCTAGCATGTGTTTGACATATGTAGGACTGCAATCTTTTGATACAATGTTACCACTGCCTAGGATTTGGACATACTGCACTTCAATGTGAACAGCTGATGATCAAGCCTAGATGTATGTTCTGTGTCTAAGAATACAAAACTAAAGAATGCACAAACAAAAACTTGGACCCAAGTTGCCACAATTGTATGAAAACTAACAGTAAAAATGCCACTAAATTCGTCAAAAACACGAAACAGTCTCAAATGTGCATTAGAAATAAAATGCACTAAATCGCATAACAAAAAATAGACTTTTAAACAAATATGGATGATTACAATATTTTGAGTTTGTCCAAATGTTCGCAGACAAAAGACTAGATTTCACCCCCTCGGGAGTCATTAGGATTACCAAATTACAACAGGGATGGAGAATACCTTAAATAAGGAAATATGGAAGTCTAGGCATTTACAGGGCTTATGACCAAGAAGAAGTTTAAAAATTGAAAAATTGTTTTCAGGCGTTGCCTAGTATGTGAAATAATTCAGTCAGATGAATCCCTTCACAACAATAATTGTTTCAGCTCTTTAACTTCACTAAAATCAACAAATGGAAGAATTTAAGAAATATGGATGTTCAAACATAGGCAAAATGGTGAATGTTACACAGTGTGTAAAGTGGCCACTTAAACCAGCCAATGACAGGTCATGAGCCCTGTAAATGCCTAGACTTCCATATTCCCTTATTTAAGGTATTCTCCATCCCTGTTGTAATTTGTTATATATGGATGAATTTATAACCAACGAAATCGATTATTATTCTGAAATTCTGGAACTTATCTGCGAGAATTCAGAAGAGTGTAATGTCATTTTGAAGAAAAATGACCCTCCTTCTTAATTATTCATCTATTATTATAGGCTCCTCCCCGTCCAATTATTATTTAAGAAAGAGAAGACTGTACATAAATCATTTTGCTAGTGTTTGAATGTACATAACTTAGTTAAACGTTTGAAAACAAATGGTAAAATATCTGAATTTGCCATCATTTTTTAAAATATGATTGAACTGACGGTCGAATTCATTTATTTTTCATTATAAACTATAATAAAGTTAAATGATTATGCGCTCGAGAAACGTAGTCATCATCTAACCCTCACTAATACCCAAAACTTTCGAGCGCTGTTAACATAAAGATGGCCTCCGTTCTCAACTGAATAATCAAATGCAATACTCGGGTAACTCCCAAAACTCAAACAGGAACATTATTAAACATTCATTAATTACTTTACTGCTGGTACATTCATAACCCATAATATTATAATATATTGAAATATTAATATAAAATGTATAAATACATGAATTCATTAAAAGGACTTTTCAAATAATCTTACAAGAACCAGATTAAATAAACGTTCCAACAATTTTTAATCCGTTAAATACACTAGCATCGAGTATCATCGAATTATAATCAACGGCATGTTTATTTTGACCTAAATTGATTGTATTTTTTTAACTTAAAACTAATCTTTGCAGTTGACAAGAAGTCTCATAAAACTATGAATAAATTTAATTCTAAACTAAATAAAAAAATCAATAAAAACAAAGTATTTTTGAGCAAATCATTTTTTTTAAATCTTGCACGTACATACCTGTCTTACTTTGTATTTTATGTAATCTGTTCTATTCTACTACTATTCTCTTACTCCATTTTTCACTATCTTTTTTTGCCTTGTATTGTACAATGTTTTTCACTACGTTTTTTACCTTTATGTATTGTTTGTATGTATTGTTTTTCTTCTAAAAATTCTAATTATTCCTACAATCTTAATACGTTTGTAACTCTATCATCATCATCATCATCAGTCCCTTATCGCATCTAATTGTGCATAGGACACTGGATTGGTGCACCAATTCCAGCGTATCTTGACCATTTATCGATCGTTACTCTATCCATATTATTATTTAGGTAATCCAAAACAACCGCTAATTCAATTAATTTGATAACAGTATCAAACAAAATGTGTACTTTGAACTTGACTACGCCCCTTTCTAACACAACTGTCAGCTAAATAATGGTAGATTTGGGCGCCTGCGAAAGTTTGCCCCTACCCCGCCCCTGGCGTCGGGACGCCATGGAGCATCTAATAGCCAGTGGTGGAGCCGAGTGTTGATTTTACGAATATCAGCATTTAGCTTGTAAAATATTTAATAAGTCCGAAATTAAAAGTTTTACACATTACGTGGTGTGTATCTTGTTCAGAGTTGAATATTATTTTCCGTAATGTTCTCCGTTGTTTTGGCTGGAGTTTCAATTTGACGGTTAATTTGTTCACTATTCGATTTAACTTTGCGTATTAAAATTGTGTACTTCGGCAATTGATATTTATTTATACAAACTACAACAGAGATGAAAGCATTGTTAGGGCATTCAAAGCATTTATAGGACTTACCACCTGTCATTAGCTGGTTTAGGTGGCCACTTACACACTGTGTAACATTTACATTCCGATTCACAAAACGTCGCAAAAATCTACTAAGCTAATTTAAAACAGAAATTTTGTGTTTTTATTTTACATCACAACAGGCCAGAAAAGACAATCACAGCGGTGATTTATTTATTATTTTTGTATTTCTCACCAGGAATCGAACCCGGAGCCTTCCGTGCATTATTCAAGCACCTTGGCCATTACACCACGGAGCCCACAGAATAAACTGACATACCTTATCACCGAAAAAATCTGGAAAATGTTGATTGATGGTGACAGGCACATGCCCTTATCAATGCTGCAAGCAAATACCGCGAATCTTTTATAAACCAAAACTTTTTTTTTTAAAAACACTAAGTAACCGTTTGTCAAAGCATAAAATTTGTTTTCGCAATGATCGGATCTAAAAAGAGGCCACTAAACTTCTAGATCCGGGTTAGTGAAGAAGGTTTTTAATGTAAGTATGTACTAACTTTTAAACCAATATTTTACATCCTCCCTACCAGGAAACGAACCCGGGGCCTCAAACATGGAAGTCATGCATTATCGCTGTCAATCTATAATGAAAAACAAAATAAATCAAAACAAAAAATCAAAATTTCTTGTTCATTTATAATACCACTTGATTTAAAAGTGAGCAAAAATATAAAACCATTGTTTTTATCTTTATTTATTATCTGTAAAAAAGTGGCTTTTTGAATTGGGTCCCGAGAACTGCCTGAGATGGTCACCTCACCAAAACAATAGTATATCATCATCATCATTCTCATTTCGCACATACATCATCATTTTCATTCTCTTTTCCCACCTAATGGTACATTGGGCACTGCATTGGTACACCAATCGTAGCGTATCTTGATCATTTTTGTTACATGAAGGTAAGAGTCTTACGCTTCAGATACCAGTCCAGGGACTATGAAATATTCTGGTGTAAAAACGCAATTTTTAAATAAATATTTCATATCAACCATGTCGAGAATCGATCCAGAGACCTCTCGTATGGTAGGCAAACACGCTGACCACTTCACCACGAGACCAACCGGCTGAAAGTATATTGAATATCAAATTATTGTTGCGTGTAATGATTGTACTTATCATTTCTGTTTGTATTCACATTTTGATGCATATATTGTCTGTAATATTGTCATATATGTACATTTATAAGTATTTGTGCTGATGTAGGGCTATCAGGTGCTTTTCGGTGTAGAACTGCCCAATAGCCCCCGAGAATAGCTTGTTTCTCGGCCAAACATCTGCGCGGTACTTAAATGTTATGTTTATAAATATTTTTAAAACTATTATTTATGAATATGCATTTGTATATTCATGTTTCTATACATTTATGTGTGCATGTAAATGTATATATATATATATAATTTAGAAATAAACTATGAAGTATTTACCATAACTGGGGAAGCTGTACTAAAACGACTATGGCTTCAACAGCTATAGCTCAAAAACCAGTGAAAAGAGTCATAATAATAAAACCATACCGATACCCGAGTGATTCACTCTTCAAAGAATTTGTGGTGTAGTGCTGCATATTCGTCAACAGTATGTATTGCGGTGATATTGGTCAATATCTCAACAGAAAAAAAAATACGCAGTGGTTTGTCGTGCTCATAATACTAGACACTCCAAGTAGGATTCGATTCTACGGAGAGATCGCATACTTTTTTTGGCTCAAAGGCAGCAATACTATATAGGCCCGAGGATATTAAAACTTATCCCGGATTCATGAAAATGTGGCGGGATTGTCAGGCTGAGGAAGGTGTTGACTGCATTTTTAATCCGTATTGGTCGGAGGGAGTCAGAGAAATTGTTGTCCGATGGAGAAGAACGTAAGCTGATTTCTAGTTTTACTGGTAGTGACTTAGGATTTAGGGTATAGAGATTTTGGTATTCTTTAGGTGTTCATTGTATATTTATTATTTACTTATAAAACAGGAAGTAGGGCACATATAATAATAAAACTGTAATATTTCTTTTATATTATTATAAAATACATTGTTTACTGCCTTAGAATGGGGAAGATATCCTTAGTTAGGCAGTTTAGATGAACCACCAGCAAAAAAATGAATAATAATTTGTTTTCTAATATGTTTCTATTTGAAAATTAAGAAGTTTAAATGTTTTTTAAAATAATATTTATTATTTATTTTTAAGGAGTTTACAAATACAAATAAACATACAGACATAATTTACATATACCTGGATTACTGCCAAACTGCAATTTATTAGTTTTTTAAATGAAGCCAAACAAACAACACATTGGCAACCCTGTTACAGAGATCACAGTGCGTTTGAATATTAAAATTTATTAAATAAGCTTATGTTAATGTATGCCTGTCGGTGAACCACGTAAATATATAACTTTTGATTGTGTAAGAACGCACACTTGAATGACTTTTTTCGATGATGGGACTCGGGTTGTTCCCAGTTTCACAATCAAAGATGTTTATCACGCCGATAACCGATCACAGTGGAAATGGATTAGTTTATCATGGTCACGTGGTCAAACCCCAAACATCAAAGTTTATTCAACGCGAGAAGAGTTTTGTGTGATCCTTGCGAGTTTCGGTTTGTCCGTTAGTCATTTGTTTTGCACATTGCAAGGTTTTGTTTATAAAAGAACTACATTACAACTATATTATAGAATATGTCATTGTAAAAACGTTTGGCTTTTTGACCATGGTATACACGACATTGTTGTCATAATATTATGTACCTTGTTTAACTAATGTTTCATTTTATTTCAGCTCAAATTCAGTTTAAAAAAATTCAATGAAATGATTGATAGCGCTTAACTAATTGCAACATTAAAAAACCAATGTGTTTGAGTTCAAGAGTGTTTTCCAGTATTTATTTGATATGATAATTAAACGGTGCCAAAAACCGCAATTTTGAAACTGTATATGTTTTTGATTCAACGTAATATATTTATTCACATACTTCTTAAAAAAACTGAATAATTAATTATAACTTACATTGTAATCAATATAACAAAAATAATTTTAACAATGTTTTGAGTATGTCCAAGTACTTGCAAACTGGCTGGAATTCCTCTATAGGGAGTTATTCATATTTGATTTTTTGCCACAAGAGGAAATGTTATACAGTGTGTAAGGTGGCCACTTAAACCAGGCAATGACAGGTCATGAGCTCTGTAAATGCCTAGACTTCCATATTCCCTTTTTTAAAATGTTTTCCTTCTTCGTTGCAACAAATTTATATATGAATAACTCCATAGGGAGGAAATTCAGCCAGTCTGCAAGCATTTTGACATACTCAAAACATTGTTGAATTAACTGCCTGGTAAAAGAAGACGTATAAAATTCGGAAAATTGTTTTCAGGCGTTGCACACTGAAGCCGAATCACGAATAGTTGGAATAAACCCTTTTTTGAAAAATAATATTAGTTCACAAATAATTCCTGGAATCGATAGTTGAATATACCTGGCATACAGCTCAGTAGTCTAAAGTCACGGTGCAAGTCAACTTTTATCCCTGTTCCAGTCGAAACTTGTCCGTCATTGGTGAAACTTGGGCCGTCTGCGATTTTAATACGAAAAGTCTCCTTGTGTTAATTGTAATTACTTTATGGTGCTTCCAAATTTTTTTATTATTTTAATATGGCGTTATTACTCACAGGTTAGACTATTGTTTTTTTGAAAATTTTGTTCGTATATTTTGAATTGAAATATTTTAAAGGGGTTTTTAAATTACTGGAAAATATATTTGCTTTTTTTTAGTTTATTGATTTTATATGTAAAGTTTTAGTTGATATCAGTTCATATCATGTCTATAGTTTTTAGCTTATTTGTTTACGTATTTACTGTTCTTACGGAAATACAAAAAACATCTTGCGCATGTTTGCGCTTTTTCACATAAAGCGTCACTTTTGTCAAGGATGTGGAAACATAGTAAAAAGTAAGCATTTATTCATTAATTTCCATCATAATTTTTTGTTTAAGGATCAGGTACAACTAATATTTTTATAATTAGACGTACCTTATTTGATCAAATGAAACAATCTGGCCACGTTAAATTGGCTGATCAAGTATTATGCCTGAAAAAAATTGTCGAAACACGTACTAAATGTCCAAAAGACCAATTACTAAGCCTTCATAAAAAAAATTCACTTTTTGTGTCTGATTTTAAAGTGCATTTTGCATTTCTGTATGTGGCAGATCTTGTGGGTGAAGTTGTCGTAACTTCCTTCAAAACATTTTGCATGCATTTGCATTTGCAAAGAAGAGGTGGCAAAAGGCCAATAGAAGAGAAAACAGATTCTCGGTTTGTAATAATGACTGGCTAGATACTTCAATAGGTTTTCATAACTATTATGTTGTCCTAAGTAAAAAAGTGGGTCGCCCTCAAACTAATTTTGAAGAATCTTGTGATAGAGCTAGACGCCAAAAGACTAAATCTTTGAGATCAAAGCACTCTCCTAAGAAATTGTCATTCGCAGCACAGGTAAGTTTGCGAGCTGCTGGTCAAGTAGATGCATCCAAAGTTTTGAAGGAAGTTACGACAACTTCACCCACAAGATCTGCCACATACAGAAATGCATACAAGAAATTCAACATCTCTAAAAAAAGCAGCTCACAGGAAGAGAAGCTCTTTCAATGTTTATTGAAGCAAAACTCACCACACATCAATATAATATAATTCGAGAACATGACAAATTCCTATTTCCATCTTACAAAAAAATACAACAGGCGAAAAAGGAATGTTACCCTCTAAAGGAAAGCATTGTAGTCACAGATACTTTTGCTGAAATTAAACTGCAAAGTTTACTTGACCATACTGCCATTCGTCTTTTAGAAGCTCATAAAGAAATTTTAGAAGGTCAGAAATCTGAAAATATAAAAAATATGACCCTTATATGCAAATGAGGCTTAGACGGATCTGCATAGTCAGAATACAAACAGATGTTTAGTAACGATCCAAATTCTAAGGATAATAATATTTTATATCGTCTTTAGTACCTTTAATGAATGAATGTTTGTTACCTCTTAGTTATAAAATACCTCTTAAGAAGGGGTAAGCGCGTGGAGATGATGACAAGAAAATGGTTGCGGTAACAAAAAAAAATATTCAAGATAAATTTAAGACCGAAATGGGTTTGCCTGTCGACAAACCAAAACCCGGTTTTGGAAATAAAAATGATGGCAATACATCCAGGCGTTTTTTCAGTAATCCGATAGTTGCTGCTTGTATTACTGAAATAGACAAAGAAATAATTAGGAGATTCAAAATTGTCTTACAAAAAATTTCCAGTGGCCATGAAATAAACGTGAATAAGTTTCGGATATACGCCATGGAAACTGCAAAACTCTTTGCTGAAAAATATGCGTGGTACCCGATGCCTCCACCTGTTCACAAAGTTTTAATTCACGGACCAGAAATAATAAAACATGCTTTATTACCTATAGGCCAGCTAAGTGAAGAGGCACAAGAAGCAAGGAACAAAGAGTTCAAAAGATACAGAGAATGCTTCTCGCGAAAAATGTCTCGTATCAAAACTAATGAAGATGTTTTAAATTTACTTTTAATATCTTCGGACCCTCTTATTACCAGTTTGCGAAAAGTACCTGTAAAGAAAGACGTAAATTTTGAAAAGGATACTTTGGATTTATTGGCTCCACCTAATAATATAACGTCCGACGCTTCCACGCAATCCACGATCGGTGAAAACGAAGCCGAAAATTCTTCAGATAGTGAATAAAGTTTAAAAAAATCATGTTTTTCTTATTAAAACTACTTTATAACAATTTATATACATTGTTTTATTTATTTCATATTTAAAATACCACTAAAATAATTTATTCCGACAATTCGTAATTCGGCTCCAGTGTGCGTTGCCTAGTAGGTGAATTGGTTCAGCCGGATGATAAAGGTTTCAGCTTTTTTATTTTACAACAAGTCAACGGATGGAAGAGTTGAGGAAATGTAGATGTTAAAACTTAGGCAGAATGGTGAATGTTGCACAGTGTGTAAAATGGCCACATAAACCAGCCAATGATAGGCCATACGCCCTGTAAATGCCCAGACTTCCATATTACCTTTTCAAAAATGTTTTCCCATTCTGTTGCAACAAATTAACAAAAAAATTAAGTTACTATCTTACAAGCTATTAGATTCAGACGCATTTTGTTTTCTGATTTTTTTATTAATATTTTCCATTCTTTTTTTTTTTTAATCTTTGAGTAGCTTTGCATGCGTAACCTCTCTGTTTTTGAAGTTCATGTAAGGGTTGTTGTTTACTATTTTTGTTTAGTTTTCTAAAATATATATTTTTTATTAGGCATAATATTGTCAATTACTTTCTTTACAAACGATATCCTCTATCGCATTGAAATGTTCCATTATTCTAATTTTCTTTTTGATGATCCATATTAATTTTTTCTTTGTTATTATTTTGTTTTTTGACACCAACCTTCGAAGAAATCCAATTTTAAAAAAAGGTTTTCATTTGGAGAATGATACACCACTGAATATTTTGTTTCTGTTATGATTTTTTCCTTAATTTGTTTAACCAACATCGTGAGCTTGTAAAACCTCATTTAAAATTATCTTAAATAAATTTTACTTTGGATTACGATAATTACGCTTCCTGTATGCCACATCTGACGGTCGTGCATGTCGAACACATTTCTTCATTATTTGTTATTTCTTTAGTTACGTAGATTTCATTTAGCATCAGCAAACATGTGTTATACTTATTTTTGCACCCCACGAGGGCTAATTACAGTTTTGAATGATGACATGTAATATAAGTATTGGCACACGCATGAGGTTGAAGTTTGGCAATATTAAAAAATATAATAATCTCAATCGATACATTTTAATCGATATTTTTTGGAATCGCCAAAACGATAATCAATTACAGTGATAAGATTTCCTCGCGTTGGTTATTACCACGTCAATAAACATATGGGATTGAGCAACAGTGAGATGTTCGGTAGAAATAAGTAAAATACAAATAAAATAAAAAATCTGAAAAATATTTTTCAGAGTCACAGTACTTTTTAAAAGGAACTTTCGCGGCCTCACTCCATCTATAAACTAATATAAATTATCCCAAACCTTTTAATTATTTTTCTTTCCGCCGATTGAACCTTCGTCAGCTAGTGAAGGGAAGACAACTCGTGCCCAATTATGTAAAAACGAGAAGTAAAAGTTACTTTTAACCCCAGCATGTTGCTATACTTAAGGGCTTAATTTGGGGGCAGACTCCCCAGCGAGATCGTGCCCGAGCAATGATTAAGGGAATAGCAAAACTTTCCTATACATCGGTCCTCCGCCATTACTTTATGCGCTCCTGGGAGACATTTAATATAATTTTGTTTCGAATATCAACAAACTTATGAAAAAGTATATCTTTGTTAAAATTACTTAACAAAAATAACCTCAAATAAATTATTTGGAAAGGTTTAGAAGTTATCGAGACAATTAAAAAAACAATAATCCATTGATTGAGTTAGGACAAATAGGTTTTATAAAAACTGAAAGGACATTGAAAAAAAAAAAATACTTTCAATGAACAGAGATAGATTGAGAACATTTTAGAAAAGAAAATAAAGAAGGCATTTACAGGGTTAATAACCTGTCATTAGCTGGTTTAAGTGGCCACAGACACGCACTGAAATATTAACTATTTTGTCAATGTTTGAACATACGTATTACTTCAATTCCAATACATTTTTTTTATGTTTTAGAGCTGAAACCTTTATTGATGTGGTTGGATTCATCTAACTGAATTAGTTCACCTATTGGGGAAATCTTGAAAACAATTTTCAATTTTTATGCTTCTTATACGTGGGTAGTTAAAGTGGATGTTTCGAATTAAGACTTGAGAAAAATGTAAATCTAAAAATAAATCAATACAATTGTTACATAGCTATAAGCCCGCCAAGTACAGCATTATCATTCTCTATTCTGCACTCAGTGGCGCATAGGGCAATTTGGTAAAACAAACAAAAATTATGTATGTAAATAAACCATTCGTTCATCTGTTACATTAATGTAAGGTGATCAGTATTCCTATCTCATGATGTTTACTTGAGAGCAGCCGTAGAGTTGAAAATACTCATCCAGGGTTTTGGTTCTATTTCGCACACTGAACTCTACCCTTCATCCATCTAGGCACAGAGAATACAGTGTACGAAAAATTAAAATAAATAAACACCCATTAATTGTCTTAGCCAATGTGTGTATCGCAGGGCGGTGATTCATTACATTTGTTAGCCTTGGTAGCTACCCCTTATTTATATTTTGAAAATCCAAAACCAAAATGTTTTTGCCAACAATTTATTTATTTTAGAAAGCTGTACAAAAAATATAAATATGAGCAACGCATTACACCCTTACTTATAAACAATATATGTATATATATACATATATGTATAAAAATAATTTCAAAAACAGGACATATTTTTTATATTTAGTTATGTGATAAACATAGTCTAATATTATATTGTTAGAGGTATAATTTAGTATTTTATTTTAATAGAAATATTATTATAGAGAAGAATTTCAACCGTAATCCTTTTGTTGCACAATCATATGATCACCCTGCCACCGGTGAGTGCGTCTACCACGTGACCTTCTTCGTGACTCCTCCTCGTCGCCACTTGGGGGCACTGCGGGCACAATAACTAGAACCACGTGATCCTAGCGTTCACAGCGCTACAAAATGCCATTAATAATATTTACAACTCAATATTTACATTTATACTTATTCTAACATTATTTATCACTATCGTACATATACTTTTCTTATTTATAGTATTCAAACTGTTCAAAATGTACACTTATATTAACCTATGTATATTCACTATTTACAATATAAGATATAAACTAGTATTTTTTACAAGTATACTCTTTACATTTAACTTTAAATATATTTACATGTTTTTTATTTTTTACGTTTTCTGGCATTTCCTCAAATAGTATTCCCTTGTACATAAAGCAATTTTGGGACATTGCTTTTGATTTATTTTCCAATTTTATATTTTTAGATTCTCTTGTTACATAGTTATGAAAGAACTCATAATTTTTTAGTGAGTTTTGAAAATATCCATCCTAACTACTATACTAGGAACTATTAATTTAATATAAATTTTAATTTCATTGGCAAAATTGAATTAGATTCTTTGATCAATTTTTATAATATCTAGAATTTAAATCTTTATTTTAACTTTTGTGCGTCTCCCACATCTCAATATTATCATCATCGCTTTGTCTTGTATTATTTGGAGTCTCTTTAGATCTCATTCATTACTTAAATATATAATACTGGATCAATAATCAATGTGGGGAAAGACAATACTTTTAAATATCAGAAAAGAGCTTTTAAGGTCTAGTTGATTCCTTGTCCTTCCTATTAGGAATACCTTCTTTGCGATTTTTAAATCCAGACGCTTTCCGATGACACTCTATCTACCTATATAGATGCTTGTTTTTACCAAAAACCATCTCCATCCAACGAAACGATGCAATAAACCCATCATCTCTGATCCTTTACGATAGAGGCACAGCTCAAAAAAAAAATACAGATTAGTTACACACATGCCGCATCAGTTAACTAATAATTATTCGCATAAACAAAGGCACCACTTACAGTTCACTCACTTGTGCCATCTAGTTTTTAAAGTTCCAGAAATAGCAATGGCACGATTAATTTTTCAATTTGAATCTGATCTCACATTTCTCATCATTTGACATGTATAACATACTGCACTTTTTATTAAGGTTAATATATGAAAGCCCTATCTACCAATTTAAAAACTGTTGTTATTTTTAACTATTTAGATATTTTATGTATGTAGGTACCTATCTTTCGTTAGATATTTATGTTTTTTTTTAGTACACATTTTTGATCAATCTCTTCTTTTTGACCAATCTGTTTATTGGTTGGCTGGAAGATTCCTTTTTCCTATTTTTTCCTTTTTCCCATTGAGTAAAAGTTTTGATTTAAGATAATTTATCAACAAATACGTTCATTTCTATTTTTATACATCTTTAGCTTTTCAATATTTTTTTTCTATTGAATATGTTCTGTAACTTGAATTTTAAAAATAAAACTTTAATTTTATTGGTTGGTTGGAAGAAATTGCCATTTGGCAATAAGCCCGCCAATTTACAAATAACATTATGTACAATAAGTTAAATAAATAAATAAAAAGACATTTTTCAGCAATGAGTCCGCCAAAGTACTTATTCTTTGTACTCGAAGTTTTAAATAAATAAATAATATGAATGGACGTTAATAATGCGGATAGAAAATATATCAAATTTAAGGAACATTTCTGAATACTTAACTCAAAAAGTAATATTTTGACACGTGCCACTATTATCGCCCAGGCACAGTAATGCTTCAAATGTATGTTTTTCGGGAAGCCTTAATTAAAAATGTTCAAAATTCACCAACTTTTATTAAAATATTGCAGATATCAAATCTGTATTTTCGGGAGTACAAATCAAACTCTTAATTTTAACGGTGCTTTTATAATTGCAGTCAAATATCGCGATAATTGAAAAAAGTGTAATAGTTTATCCGACATATTGCAATTTTTCAAAACACTTTAACAGCTTTAACACTTTTAGCAGTGACGGTGTCGGTGGCATAATTTCAGCCCAGGAGTCTTTAAACTACGGCCCGCTTTGATATTTTTTTTTTCTGAAAATCAAAAACCGGCTTAACGAAGATTTGAAAAATGGTGCATGAGTATTAGGTATGTTTGCGAACTTAGTGAGAGTTTCATATTTAGCTAAAATACATAATTAAGATCACTTTAAATTATTTGGAAAAGCCAACATTAAACTAATTTTACTAACGGCAGATCTGAGATAATCACAGCGCTAAATGTAAATGATTATTATAAAAAAAAATTTACCTGTATTCTGACAAATAAAAATACACATTTTTGCGGAACTCACAAATCATTTAAATAATATGTCTTAAATTATATTTATACTCTGGGTACGCACTGAACACATATTTATAATGATTATAATAAAATTATAAATAAACTTAACAATGCAACTTCTGGGTTTAGTTTTACTTTTAATATTTTGACCAACGAGCGCTTTCGCCTGAACTCATTTTTAAATTTGGAAGAAAACAGACACTATTTATGTTAACACCCAGTATTAAATATGTTTACGATTTTGCCTAGTACCCGCCATACTTTTTAAAATAGCCGATGTTGCATTTTAACCAAAAAGTTTAAAACCCCTGAATCAGCCGGACTAAATGAGATAAAATAGAATTTTAAAAAAGGAAAATCTATAACTTAAGTTGAAATACTCGAATAAATCATCATTTTATCACTGCAAAACTCAGATGAGTATTCAATAAATTAACTAAAGCTTGCAAAATTCCCAGCCATTGCAAACAGTTTTAGATAAAACTCAAGCAAAATTGTACAAACGTTTATATTTTAACAGGTCGTCAAAATTGATGGAATGATTTGATATTTGATATGCTTTTTAATAAAAGCATATCAAATATCAAAACGAATTTGACAGTTCTTGGCAGGTTCTACAGCATTTTTCTAAAATGTCAAAATTGGTGTAGAATATTGCAGTCCTTTGGCAAATAACAGAAAAATATTCCAATATTTTGAATGAGACATTTTACTTTTAAACACTTGATAGAACATTTTAATTTAACTGTATTAGGGAATGTCCAAGTGTATGTAGCCAATGTTATTCTTGGTTTTTATGTATTTTATTCAGATTCATATGATTTCAACACAATACAACATCAACAATAACAACAACAAACCATCACGCCGTTTTCCCGTAAGAGTAGCCAGAGAGGATAGAACGCCACAACACTCTATCTTTGCATACAGATCTCGCTTTCTCTACATTCATACATCTTCTCATGCACGCGCGCCGATTATTCCGACTTTTGACATGTCCATCTTCAAGTATCTGTTGGATTTGGTCATGCCATGTCTTTCTCGGTCTTCCTCTTTTTCTGCATCCATCAACATTCGTATTGTAAATATTCTTAGCCATTATTTCGCTGTCCATTCGTTCTACATGTCCAAACCAGAGCAGAGCTCCTTTCTTGATTTTGTCGATAATGCTTGTCTCAGCCTTACATAATATACGGATCTCAACATTTGTGCATCTTCCGTACATAGTTTTACCACACATTTGCCCGAGAGATCGCATTTCGACGGCATTTAGCCTACTTTCATCACTGTTTTTCCAAGTCCATGCTTCGCTCCCATACATCAGGGGACCAGAACTCCGTTGTGAACTGCTAATTTTGCCTCTTGTGACAAACACTTATTTGCCAAGGTTGATTTAAGTTCACCGTTCACTCTGTTCCCGGCACTCACCCTCCTTTCAATATCTTACTCATTTATTCCATCCCTAGTAAACATACTTCCCAGAAACACAAATTCCTCTACTTGTTTTATTATAACTTCATTTACAGTGATTTCACATTTAGTCATACTTTCATTTCTTTCAAAAACCATCACATTCGATTTATCGACATTCATCATCAAATCGCTCTCCTTGCATACATCGTAGACCTTTGTTACCAAGAATTGCTGTTTCTCTTTGTTGTTAGCAAGAAGTACGGCATCGTCAGCATACATGAGACAATTGACATTTGAATCACCCATTTTTGCTCCCATTCTTAAGCATTTCAGTTCTTTACTGCAGTTATCGATATACACGTTGAACAGCCATGGTGACATCACACATCTCTGCTTTACTCTTTTATCAATGTCAAACCACGATGTGTATGATTCGTTTACCCTAACACACGCGGTGTTGTCTTTATACAGAGAAGCAATCTCGTGTCAGATTTCCGCTCAAAAAAACACCTATTTTTATATATACCAAACATTTAAAGACTCACCAAGGCAATTACTTGATTTGTGTTTGTGCTAATTTCTGTGTCCAGGTAGATAAATAATAAATTTCTATGCCTGAAAGAACCATAACCGCAGACAAGTGTTTGTGACTCAATGGTTGCTCTCAGGTAAAAGTTCTGAGTAAGGAGATAGAGTGGAAAAAGTTTGCCTCGTTATGTCGTTGTTGGTACGTTCTTCTATCATTGTTGAGGTCCTGAGTTCAATTCGTGGTAGGATGAACGGGATGTATTGATCTAAAATGTTTTTTGAACTGTAATGTTTCATTGTTCCTGGGCTAGCACCTGAAGTAAGACTGATCACCTTGCCCCCATATAACAAATGATTTAACTTCGGTTTACCAATGCAGTGCCCTATGCACGACTGGTAGCACGAAGGGTTTTTTTTTCAATCAAAATAGTTTCCGAAGTACGTCGTCTTTTTCCGGACTACTAGCAAACTATGAAAATAATGTACCTACTCATATATAAAACGTTCACAGTAAGGACACCCGAATGCGTATGGCTAAGAATATTAGATAAAAGCTGGGGGTTGAAAACAAATTTATTGATTATTTTTAATCATCTTTTTAAAACAATAAAATAACAAAATAAAAACAAAAAATATTTACTGATTCGGCTTGTCAATGATGAATTTCGGAATTAAGATGTTACCTATTGTACTAGGTCGCGTGCTTACGTTTTGTGACGTAGAAACACTGAGTATGTTGTCTTTATGGATTTGAAGTAAACAATTATTTTGAAATTACGATTTTACTGTGGGAAATTGGACTGTAGGAAAAGAAAACGTTTTTTTTAAAATAACTTTTATAATTATTTTTTGTATTTTTTCGAACGGTAAAATATTTAACATATTACAACAGAGATGAAGAACATTTAAGAGAAAGTAATATAGAAGTCTAGGCACCTACAGGGCTTATGACCTCGCAATGGCTGGTTTAAGTGGCCACTTTACACACTGTGTAACATTCTGCCCATATTTGAACATCTATATTCCTTTAATTCTTTCATCTGCTGACGTTTGTGAAGTTAAAGTGCTGAAGCGTTCATTTATGCGAGTGAGATTCATCTAATTGAATTATTTCACCTACATGTTAATATAAACAGCTCCCCAGGGAGTTGAGTCTAGTCTTTGTCTACAAAAAATTGGTCAAAGTCAAAGTATTGTTGATAAAATATTTGTTTTAAAAGCTCCACCCCATCCAATTATTCCATATTGTAATATAGATTAAGCTCATTTAAAGCAAATTGATTAATACAGTAGTTCACACGAGTACTCTAGTGTTAGATACTAAATTTAATTAACCTTTTTAATGACATGCCTTTAAGACCAAAAGTTTGAGTTTGAATATAATATAACATGCTGTGGTCAATTAAAATTTTACATCAAATCCTAAAGACGCTTTGTGTTTCCTTTATCAGGGTTTCTCCTTTAGAGTCATGTACACATATTACATGATATCCTTTGTGTGTAAACCACAACTCGAATATGACTAACACATGTGTATTTCTCTCACACATGTGTATTTCTCACACTTGTGATATATAATTGTACGACCCAACGATTTACACATACGAACTCGCCAGTAGTTAGTGGGTTTAATTTGGGAAACGAATAGAATTTATTAATTTGTCTTTGTGTCTGAGCAGTAGAATTAAATACCCTTAACAATTTTGTGCACAGACATAAATTAAACACTTACATAAAAAAACTTATGAATTTTCAATTTATACGTATGATACGATTATTATTATAATTTATAAGTTATAAAGCACCATTTTTGTTTTAAAATAATTTAAGGGCGCTTTTCCAAGTGACATATTTGCGTTCTTATGATTTAATTTATCAACAGTCAGCTGTCGCCGACTGCTGATAATATTTGAAAACAATATCTAAAAAAAGAATTTGGAGATAAATTAAATGTGGTATAAATATGTAGTACATTAGCATTCCGCTTTTTTTTCTTTCAAAAAATTAAAATGACAGACAAACATGAAAAACAATTATCATTATTATAACACCGACTGCTGCGTCCTGGAGACGTGAATTTAAAAGATCAACACCCCATTTGAAATATTCAATTCAAGTATTAGACCTTCTGATTTCAAAGTTAATTTTACTATCCGATCTTACAGTAAAAACCACGAAGTAAAATTACCAGATGAAAAATTATGCATGAAGATACTGGAGGAAATTATACGAAACATGGACTTTTTGCTTTATTTGGGCAATATTTCGACAGCATCAGGGCCTCTGATTGAATAAAAAATTATATTGACATTTCAGTTCTGCTGATTTATTGACAGGCGCCGTGGTGCAGTTGGTTAAACTGTCAACTGTAAAACTGATTTCGCGGGTTAAATTCCCGCCAATTTAAAAGGGAAAAAAAACACTTTTTTTTTCTCAATTGGTCTGAGTATTATGGTGCAATTTTCATACTTTCTTCCATATTCTATCTTTTTTACCTACTGACAAGCATCTAAATAGAGGCTAAGCGGCTTTTTTTTTAAACGATGCAAATTGCCTATGAACGGGCGCTTTTTCTAATTAATGTTACGAATGTGTGTGGAACGCTATTTTTACTGATTTTATTTACCTTATTTTGACAAAACGACCAAAGATTTTTAAAGATTTTCCTGTTTGAGTTCTAAAATTGTATGATATTAGAATTAAAGAAGAATACATAAAATCTTGAATTGACTTGCTCGTTTTATTGCCATATCCATGGCCGCAATTACAAACACTGTCTTCATCGGTACATACCGAGACGGTATACTTAACTTTTTTACTATCTGTATCTAGTTCTGTATGCTCTACCAACGCATTGATACGTGTTTTCATTACGTCATCTCAGACTTCATAATATTAAATTCAACAAATAAGTGTGGCCGAAACTTTACTATACGTTTATTGCTAAATAAAAATTTAAGTATTTCTCTTCCGTATTTAAAATAAACTTCTGTGATAAAAAGCAAAACTAAAACCACTTAAATAGGTAGAGGAATTGGTTTTGTGGAATGATTGAGAAATATATTGAAAGGAGGGTGAGTGCCGGGAACAGAGGTAACGGTTCACTTAAATCAACCTGGCAAATAAATGTTTGTCGCAAAAGGCAAAATTTGCAGTTTACAATGGAGTCCTAGTCCCGACCCTGATGTATGGGAGCAAAGTATAGACTTGGAAAAACAGGGATGAAAGTAGCCTGAATGCTGTCGAAATGCGATCACTCCGGCCAATATGTGGTAAAATTATGGACGATAGATGCACAAATAATAAAATCCGAACATTTTGTGAGGCTGAGCTAAGCATTATCTACAAAATCAAGAAAGGAGCTCTGCGTTGGTTTGGGCATGTAGAGCGAATGGACAGCGAAAGAACGGCTGAAAATATTTACAATGCGAATGTTGATAGATGCAGAAATAGAGGAAGACCAAGAAATACATGGCGTGACCAAATCTACCAAATACTTGAAGATGGACATGTTTAAAGTCGGAATAATCGGCGCGCGTGCACGAGAAGATGTATAAATGTAGAGGAAGCGAGATCTGAGTGATGTGACGTTCTATCCTCTCTGCCTACCCTAAGAAGAAACGGCGTGAGGTTTGATTGTTTCTTTACTCAGTATAAAGATTTAAAATAAATATTGAATTTAATTTTCAGCATTTTTAAATTTTTGTTTATTTAAAAATGAAAAGAAAAACAATGTATTTAAAAAAAAATCAATCGTTATTGAATTTAACGTTTGTCTAATGGACATTTTTACGATTAATTCAAAATTTGTGATTTAAAAATTCACGGTTTATTCCATTTATATATATATATATATATAACTCGTGCTTTCTTTAAAATATTAATCCACTTAGTTTTTTAGATTCCTAACCGATTTCATCGCTCTCATAAAATCTTGAATTGACTTGACAACATCGTCAGACCATCATCTCTGAGAATCAAAATAGAATTTTATAATCTTACAATAAATTTTCAAATTTTATTCACCAATTTGTTTGTATTCAAACCTTTACTGCTTTTATCGTTTCTAACTGAGATAACAACTTTGTATTTTCGATATGTAGAACTTACAATACAGTTTTGAGTGTGTACCATTTTCCCGACATACCCTGTTGGTAGAACAAACATTAGAACCTGTTTGATACATCGAACTTACTAGCCTTGTACATATAGAAGCAATATGTACCAGTGAATCAAAAAGGTTGTCTACTTTTTTTAATGAAAATAATTCTAACCTTCCGTCTTAATAATGTTATTGAATTATTTTAATAGGTCTAATGGTGCATAAAGCACTGCGCTGGCAAACTTTTTGCACTGAAAAATCATAGTATATTGTGGTATAGTCAGTCCGAGGACAAAAAATCCTGAAGTAAAGTAATACAAATCATTAGTCCTCATATTTAGACCATTTTCTTCACATTAGTGTGCATAGGACACTAGATTCGTACACTAAATGCAGCATATCCCGATCACCTTTTAGACGAAGGTAAGGTGTCAGTTTTACACGTCCTGACTATAAATTATCGCACTTATTTTATTTTATTTTATTTTATTTTATTTTATTTTATTTTATTTTATTTTATTAGGTAATTCAACAAAGATACAAACTTGAAAACATACAATTTAAAAACATTCGTCGAAATAATTTAACATGCATATATATCTTCAATTATAGAATTACACAAAATAGATTTATACGTTAAGTTGTAATACATATTTTTTAATATTTTTGTTTATACAGGATACAATGCAATAAAAAATAAGTTCTACGTGTGTACTTATTGAATAAGATTTATTCCTAAGAGATTATTCGCAAAAACTGAGAGAGTATCATGAAAAATGTCAATTTTATTGTTTCGGCAGTATATATTATATTCCCGACACATGCGGGTATGTAGCATTATTTGAAAACAAAAGCAGTTAAATATATCCCGATATCTGAGTGTTCTCAATCCTGCATTTATTAGTATTTTATTTAAAAGGTTAGTGTCTACTTTGTAGTTTAATATTTTATACAGAAATTTAAAAAAAAAACCTAGGTAGTTAAATAATTTAATGAAGAAAATAACTTTTTGTTTTTGTTGGTACTAATTGTGTTAAAAAAAATATATCCAATTAGTTGTGACATCTCGAAATAGTTTTAAAAAAAAAACTAAAAACACCACAACAATTCAAACTATGGTGTTATTTAGAGTTTTCAAACTAAAATGAAATATCTCCATATATACTAGTACGGACCAGTTTCAACGGTCTAAAGCACTTTATGACTATTTTGCATTGAAAACTCAAAATTTATCAACCGTGAACTAATTTAATTTCGACATTACACTTCTACCGATTTTACTAAAATTTCTAAAAGTATTTTATTCCATTATTGTTTAAAGCAATTGTCGTAACACGTATTATCGTAATTTGTAAGAGCAATTTTTTTTTATTATTTTCTCGCTTGATACTGGTTTATCCAATTATTATCATTTCCTTTTTCCTAATAATCGTGATACTCTGCATTTGATGTTTAAATGCAGTGTTCTATGCAGCTTTGATAAAAAATACACGGAATTTGTATTTATTAAAAAAAACTTTATTCATTGGTACTAATTTTGTCCCCTTCTAAGCGATCACTATCGGATATAAGTAATACATTTATGAAACCGTTATTTGCAAGAGATCTTACGAAAAGCGAAGAGATCAAATCTAAAGAACTCCAAATCGTGCGACGAATTGACTTATCTACACATTCTGGACATCAGGGCTTAAAACCAAAGTTGCTCCTAAAAGATTTGATAAATGGCTAATTTTGACTCCTCAAGTCGATAAAAACGAGGTCTTGTGGTCCCGTATTCCGCACTTCAAAACTGAACCGATTTTGAGTTTGTTTTAAGAAAAAGTATTAAAAATATATTCTTTGTGTCGACAGTTTTGTTTTTTTCAAAAATAATGATCAGATTTTTATCCCAAACGTCCGAAGACGGCAGATAAAACTCAGCCCTTTAAAAAATCTTTAGATACGAGTAGTATTCGCTCCTGTAAAATAAAATTTATACAAAAAAAAAAACTATACAAATACGCCAATGGTGTTTGGTGTAATTCATCGCCCTTATGCCATGAAAATTTGGGAATTCGTTTGTACGAAGAAAAGTCAGACCGCGTATCCTCTTAAGTATTCAGAAAATGCATATAAAGTCCACCACTGTCCTACGTATCTCTAATGAAGAAAATTTTCTTGTCATAATTTTTTAGTACACCAAAGCTAGAATACTATGAACTTGATAAGTATTTAGCATACTGCTTCGTTCGTCACGCTTTTGACATTTTGAAATAAACGACGTAATTTCGTTCTGACGTTTAAATTTGCCCTTTTGTATCATTAATTACGCAAATCGTGTACCTAAAGGGAAGGGAAAGAGTGAAAGACATTTGCAAAGGATATAAAAGACGGACTTTTCCTAACGGCGGTCGACCCTTTTTAATGAATGTCCTTAATGATACGCGTACGTAGGTTCGGGTCAATCCGGAGGATGTAAGGACGAGAAAGAGGGAACGGGGGAGGAGGCGTTAGGGATTGGCGTAGGATTTCATAGAAAATTGGTCAGTTTAATATGCCATCACAGTAGAATTGGTTTGAACCAAGTCACTTTAGTACAGTTTTGAGAAAACCGCTTTTGAATACAATTTTTTTTTATATTTTTTTTTTTAATCGGTGTATATTTAAATCTTAAATCTTAAAATAGGGCACACATATCATACATATTGTTATGTGTGTTCTAATAATAACATTGCAAATATATTTAATTTATAAATTGTTTATCACATATGTCTTGACCATTATTTTAAATTTTGATATGTTTTTTTCTTCATAAATATTTTTTTCCATTTCGTAATACTTTTTAATTGCTTTAAATAAAATTGAATTTTGTGACTTTGCCTTTTTCCTAAATGGAAGTCTAATTTTGTTCTTTTCTCTAGTATTGTGATTGTGTTCATGCTGGTTCCGATCAATTTTTTTCCAAAATTCTGTTTTTTTATTAGAGTTTATAATTTTATGAACAAATATCATTGTATTGTAAAATATTCTTTGTTTATATGTTAATAATTTCATTTCATTTACCATCGACTTTACCCTCGTATATCTGTTTTTTTTTCAAAATGATTCTAAAGGCTTTATTTTGTAATACAGTTAGTTTATCTATGTTTTCTTTGTTTGATAAAAATAAAATGCTACTACAGTAGTTAACGTGTGGTTCAATAATTGCTTTGTAAATAGTTTTGCAGGAGTCCTTATCAATAAATCTTCTGATCCTTCCCAAAATTGATATTTTTTTTGCAATCTTATTTATTACCATCTTAGCGTTTTGGTGAAATGTAAGTTTTGAATCCAACATTACACCTAAATATTTAATTTCAGTGACTTCATTAAGTTTTTCATTTTCTATTACAATTGATGGTGTAATTTCTATTCTTTTGTTTCCTATATTCATATATTTAGTTTTGTTAACATTTAATTTTAATTTATTAATTTTTAGCCACAGTGATACACTATTAAGATCATGATTTAGTCTGTCCATAATTGTTTTATAATTTTCTCCCGATATATATATTAAGGCATCGTCTGCAAAGAGTCTTATTTTTGAATATTTTAATGTTTCGACAATATCATTTATGTATATAATAAACAAAATATATATGTATATATATCGTCGATAATACTGCAATACCGCGTAACTAACAGTTGTTTTTTTTTATTAGGGGAACTTCAAAACTGTAACGTGAATACAGTGCTAACTTATTGTCTTGCCACGGACCGCCAACTGTTTGGCGGTGATAAAAATTATTATGATATGGTCGATTATAAATATTTTTTTATAAATAAAACATAAACAAAAAAATCCACCTGGTCCACGATGAAGTATAGAAATTGAAAAAATAACA